>NC_079372.1:14438317-14593317 GCF_021018895.1 Seriola aureovittata | reverse complement strand
CCATCTTTTAGTCAGAAATGTCAAATACCCACAGAACTATATAGGGTTTTCACACTGAATATAACTTATCTCTTCAGGATGTTGACTTGGATTGCATTAGATGTTACAATACCGAGTGAAGTGGCTACAGAGTCAGACAGACTAATCCCTCCCAGTTAAATGACTAAATTGATTGCTTGCAATAATGTCCTCTGACACTAAACTTGACATTTGAATTTTTGATAATTGTGCAGACACCAGATTATAACAGTAATAATCTGGTCTAATATGATGACACTTCACTTTAAAAAAGAACTCGACCAGATTTTGCTCTGTTCCCGTTTGGGTTTGTTTTGAGCACTGTAAGTGAGAGTTAGCACTTTTGATAATTGTGAGTTTGAAAAACCCTGTTGATGACTCAGATGTAGTTACATAATTCCTTTTGCAGGGTCAAAACTAGAGCTGAAACGATTGACAGAAATACAACCAACAACTGTTTTGATAATCGATTAATCATTTCAATCAAAACAAGCAAAAAAACTAAAAACATTCTCATATGCTACTTTTTTCTCTCATGTAAAAGTTAAATACCTTTTACCTTTTGGACTGTTGGCTGAACTGAACAAGACGTTTGCAGATGTGCTTTAAGAAATTGAGATGGGTATTTTCTGTTATTGTTTAAGGCCAAATGTTAAACTGATTAATGAAAAATTATATTAATCAATAATGAAAATAATTGATGGTTGGAGCCCTAGTTTAAAACGATTCTATCTTCACTTGACCAAGAATTCTGCTCA
This sequence comes from Seriola aureovittata, assembly GCF_021018895.1. Lineage (NCBI taxonomy): Eukaryota > Metazoa > Chordata > Actinopteri > Carangiformes > Carangidae > Seriola > Seriola aureovittata. The sequence goes on along the minus strand of NC_079372.1, from coordinate 14,592,541 downwards.
TATAAATCTCTGCCTTCGCACCCTCAAATGTTGACTAAAACATTTTGTATTGTGCTTGCTCAATTATGTGGTCACTTATTTATGTCTGTATATTGCTGCTGCCTGATCAGTCTCAGAGTTAAAGGGTTTTGTCTCCTCTGCACCTCTGTCTCGAGGTTCCAGTTAAGTACCACTCTAATTATAGATATTTCAACAGAAGTCTGTCATGCAGCTGTACTTTCCGTTCAAACCAGGTGAAGCCCAAGGAAAAATCGCTCTCTCTATTTAAATAAGTGGAAGTAAAAGTTCACATTCTTCAGCCATGTTGTTATCTGCGATATAACCACCAATCTTGAGCATTCATGTGTCACCTTTGAAAAACAGACAAATAAATACATATTTTGCGAAAATCAAATCTTTTCTTGAGGCAAGTGTCCTCCCAAGATGAATGACAGCATTTCAGTCATTTCAGCAAATGACCCAAAACAGCACATGTTTATGTTCAAGTGACAAAGCTGTCTAGCAGCTGTAGTAATTATCACGGGAACAAAGAAGGAATGAAATGTTGTTATTATACAACAACAAAGTCTGCATATGGAGGATGTTGGGGAGCATACATGGAGGAATAACTGAAGAGGCCTCCAGGCACAGGTCCAGGAGCCCACATGGGTCAGACCCTCTTTAAGTGACTTTTAACATTTCTTGTTGGAAAGTCAATCAGATTACTTCAAAGAAATTCTGAATGTCCGCAAAGAGACGCAAAATGACTACAAAGAGATGAACATGCCATGAGATGACAATTTACATGCCTGTGCTCAGGGGCCCATTATTTCATAATCCATCCATGGTTGCATTAATAGATCAACAAAATATTGCACTTTAAAGGACCAGTGTGTAGGATTTAGGGTGGATCTCTTGGCTGACATGGAATATTATACTCATAATTATGTTTACATTTATGTATCAGTTAATCGCTTGAAACTAAGAATCGTTGTGTTTTTGTTAGCTTAGCATGAGCCCTTCATATCTAGACAGGGAGTGGGTTTTTTTCCATAGAGCCCACCATGTTTCTACAATAGCCCAGAGCGGACAAACCAAAATCTGGCTTTAGGGAGGGTCTTTCGCTTTTTTACATAACCCGAAGGCCACCGCCCACGCGCTTGGAAATGGATGGGAGGGATATTCAGTTGGCTGTAGTCTGCAACCTCGCCACAAGATGGCACTAAATCCTACACACTGGTCCTTTAATACAGGAGATCGCTGTTTGTTTCCTCTTTCTGACCACAATCGTTCCCCAATCTTAACCAGGTTTCCCTAAACCTAGCTAAACTTAATCATTATGTTGTCACAAATTCCTTTTTTATTCGGTCATTATTTGTTTGGAAAATGATGTTGATCGGAACAACTCAGATTATATTATTACTGATTATCATTCTTTATCATCTCCTTGCAACCTGATTAGTGTAACTCTCTTTGTAATGGTTGTCTCGCCTTAAGCTCATAAACATGCAGCAGCAAGGCCCTCCCCTCAAGTTATTTTATTTTAAATTAGTTTATAAATGTGGTCTATAAACAATTCACTTGAAAATGATAACATAACCTGCAACAAATCCATATAGTGCATGATAAATAGATAATGCAGATAAATAGAGTTTATTTACCCAAATGCTGATTACACACAAAAGGATTTTCACGATGCTCACTGCCACATAGCCCGTAATGCTCCATATGACTGGCAGGTCCTCGACTTGAATCTGGCAGGATAGGATGGACTGAGTCGTGTTCGACACAGTTGCCATTGTTGTCAGTTCAGGCTGGGTCACACATTCTGTTTTGAACAAAATTAAAACAAAAATAGAGGAAATCAGTGTATGAATGAGATATTTCACTCCAAACCGGTATAAATCTATTACAGCAATAACTGTTGGTGTATTTCATTGTCAATTGAACATGTTTTTTTTTTTAGCTGAGTTTAGCTGACTGATTTTATCAAGCAAAGGTATTTGTTCATTGGTAGACATTTATTCAGAATGAATGGGAGAATACCTTTCCAAGCATACATGCGTATGTCACAGTGGAAAGAAAAATGTCAGTGTTTGAGGGGATGGGTAATCTTAAAGTAGGTTTCCTGCTTTTTAATGTGGCTCCGCACCTTCTGTGTCTTTTTTCAGAAGCACAAATTAGGTTAAAGTAGACAAATTTGGGACCATAACTCATAATGTTGCTTTGGCTGTCAAAATTCATACAATTTATAGTGATAAAGGTCTGAGTTTTAGTGCATCTTCAAAAGCTATAACAAGAAATCTCTAACAGGCTTATTTTTGAGCATTAGACATGTATTTAGCCATCTATTCTTATCATATTGTAATATAATGGTATATGTGACAATACATTATATCTGACATATGGTTAAATGGCAAACAGTTAGATTCCAGTCTTGTACAGTACATTTAGTTTATTTGATAATGTGCAGTCCGTGACAGAATTCTGAAACTTTGCTTGTGAAATATGAAGGAATAGAACCTGCTTTAGCTGCCATAAAAAAAATTTATGCATTAAAAATTCAGAGTTTAAAGATGACAGTAAAGAAAACCTGTCCACACACTCTCCTGATACAGCTGATACTGAACTCTGTACAGATGCTCCAATGATGGTCGAAATTAAATTCAAAGCTTACCATGAACTGTAAGGCTGACTTTGAAATTCAGATTTTGACGTCCTATATCCGCACTGATGGCACACTCGTAGGTTCCTGAATCTTCAGGTTTCACCCTGGGAAGCAACAAACTGTAATTTTCTCCAAACTGGGCCACAGAAGTGGAGTCATAGGGATACGTTATGTTTTCACCTTTATCTCTCCTGATAATGCCAACTTGTCCCTTGTCCTTGAGCTGTACAAAGAAACAACCAAAAATGTTTGGATCTCCATATCAAATGAAAGGAAAAGTAGCGGCATACAAGATGTAACAAACTATATCTCTGGCTTCATTATAGCTTAAATTTAGCATAATTTATGCCTGAAAGCCTGAAATGGGTGACTGACCTTGTACCATGTCACTGAGAGGAAATCCATGTTGTCAATGTCATCACCTGAACACTTCAGTGAAACATTTTGACTGCAGTGGGCTTGAATTCCCACCTGACTCTGGGTTGTGTAATGCACCAACAGCAGCTGAGATGATCACACCACAGTTACAGACAGATTCAAGTTTATTAGAGACATTTGGCTCAAAGTAATCAAAGGACAGATGTTGATTATTTCATCTATCATCTCCTCCTTTCTGTATAAAAGTTCTACAGCATCACTCAAAAAAGGATTAAATTGACCATTGTAGCCCTCATGAAGATAGAGTGAAATCTTGATGTAAAATGAGCTTGAATTGTATACATAAAAAGTCAGATTTAACTCACCTTAATGAAGAATATCGTGTGTGACATCTTTTACCTTCACTTCACTTGAAATGGAGCCACAGCTTCCTGTCAAAGGCACATATTTGAAGCACTGAGGTATTTTTGGGAGGTATCGTCTAAGAAACAATGCCACCATGTGGGTCTTTAGAGCAGTGCATCATTACTGTTTTACTACTATTACAACTCATGATCATATTGTTTTTAACAGAACAACCAAAACATTTGAGCTTTGGATCACTTCCTTAAAGATGGAGTAATCGATTCTAATCCAATACACTTTGTCAAATTCAGTAAATGTCTGTGCACTTGCTGTCTGTTCTGTGTGTGTGTGCAAAACAGCAGAATAAATGAGTTTTTAAACAATAACATAGCAAACAACTATTTTCTAAGTAAAGATATAGTGGAGTAATGGCATCCTGAGCAAAGAACGAATTCACACCCCCTGTGAGCTTGTAGTAATCTGAGTTTCTCTGTTTTTTGTTTTGTTTTAGTAGCCAGTTCTGCAGCACGTGCATGTTGTATTTATGTTAGTGCATGTGAGTCCCTCCTGTTAAACTGTTGGCCCTCCCTAAACTGAGTGTTCATAAACACATAGTGAACGCCCACAGGTGAGCACAGTACAGTATGCACGGTTCAGGTAAAAGCCACCTTCCAGAATTTCCTCCACTGAAGAAACCATGTTTTTGTCTAAAAAGGCCTCCAACAAAGAAAGAGATGAGACCAGAGCACAGGCGGACTCACGGATGGCCATTGTCCTGTCAAAACATCCATAAAGATTTAAAGATTTTTACAGGCTCCATCAGTGTTATCCGTGTGGCTAAGTCCAAGGCTGAATTTCTTTCCCAGTCTGAATGTGGAGGCAATAGTGGTGTGGGTTTTCCCAGTTGGAGATTTCCTAAATGGCTTTAGCTTGACTCAGAAAGTAACTTTATTTAGTTATGCTTCTTCTTGTGTGTTTAGTGACTCTTTCACTGTGTTAATGAGACCTTGCTGAGTGAGAATGTGAAAGGGGTGGGGGGTTATTGCAGATGAAGCCTTTGCTTTGATCTAAGATGCTGGTGGTATAGTGCAACATCTAGTGGCAGCGACAATCACTTGTGGACTATTTGTGATTTGACCAAATGCTTTAGTGGTGCAGTGTAATTTCCTCAACTCAACTATATGAAAGAAGCAAACAAAACAGCAAAAGGAAACACGAGATGTGTAAATATTATACATGCAATACTATGCACATATGAAAAAAAAAAGACTGCAATACGTAGGCCTAAGAATAAGGATAAGATAAAATACAGGATATTTTAATTTTTATTTGCTAGACTGAAAGCGGAACCTAGAGACTTTTTATGCTATATTTGATTAAAGTGGTTCAGAAATCTGTATCGCTGTCCAGAGGGGAGGATGTTTGGTTTTAAGATGGACTTTACTTAATTTGTCAATGAGATGCTCTCTCTCACTTACTCACTTACTCACTCACTCACTTACTCACTCACTCACACACACACACACACACACACACACACACACACACACACACACACACACACACACACACACACACACACACACACACACTGAGTTATGAGGCTGGCTCATCCTGTTGTTTTCATCTCAGGGAACTCCCCATTGTCTTCCATCAAGCATATTATTTGTATGTGTCGCTCTTGTTGACAAAGGAGGTCGATATATGGTTATTAATAGCAGACTGTCTTTATGGAAAAGGGAAGAGTGAGGTCTTTGGATTCCACCATCTGCATTAAACAATGCCTCATTCAGCAGCAGCTGGCACAGCAAGCTCAACATAGAAATTTACTGATGTTACAACAGAACATCAGTGGAAATGAGGATTTTTTTGGCCGCGTCCTAAATTGGACACCAGTAACTGCAGCTGTGAGAGGTTTTAGATTTCTGACAAAAACATGATACTCCACATTCTTGACATATCTCTCTGTTGTTAGTTAACACAAGGGTGCTGATATACCACTGCTGTTTAATGAAGCACCAGAGAGTGTTATATTTATACAAAGTATGTGTTATAAGCAAAAAAGCAAAAAAAGAAAGTGTGATTTTAGAAAAAATATCTGCGACAAAAACTGCTGAAGTTCATCAAAGTTGGGATTCTCTGAAGGTTTAATTGTGGGTGTAAGTGTGAGTGAGTGCATATGTGACGTGTGCATGTATGTGTTTGATTCTGGCTCTCCGTGTTGTAGCTAAAGGGTGTTGCACGCCACAGTAAATCCCAGACGTTGTTAGCACGCCCAGCTGCTAGAGCAGGTCTCCATGTTTCTGTCAGCGAGGTTGTTCACTGCACACTCTTCAGCCTCTGATTGAGGAAATCCTCTGACTGTTTGCTCTGTTCGCTGAAATGAAACGTCCCAATGGTTCCGCCATCTCTCCCAAAGGCCCCACGCACAGACACTTTCCCATGAAGAGTGCATGCTTACTGGGGTTTGACAGATATAAAGCTCTTTGATGAACCACAACAGCACCTATGTTTCTGAATCTGATCAAATCTTTCTCAGTTTAATTCAGTTCATACATCATCTTTATTGTCCCAAAAGAGGAAATTGTTTTTGCAACAGGGAAGTGTTAAAACATAAACACAATTAAACACAATAGAACAGATTAAGACAAAACAGCAAATAAAAACCACAGCAATAGGAACGGGCAAGTTCCTATTGCATATTTACGCTACATTAGAATTAGGAATTAAGAAATAATTCCTTAAAGAGAGGATGGTTCACATTTGGTTGTGATGGCTTTCAGTGTGAATATTAAATCTCAAACAAAGAAGGCTGCTGCTCCCCACTGATTTGACTGCATTTCAATTCCTGCACCAACAAATTAGTGAGAGTGATTAGTAAGATAAAACAAACCCAAATTTCTGTCAACATTAAAACCATGTAACCTCCCACCCCTGAAAAGAATTTAAGTTTTCATTTAAGTTAGTTAGTTAGTTAGCACTTCTTTCAGTCTGAATGACCATAGTAAAAGAAACTCTGGAAAACTTTAATGCCCTAAAACTAAAGATTCAATTAACCAAAATGGTTACATTGAGAATCCTCCACCACATCAGCAGCAGAAAATAACTTAACTTCCTGACACTAGTGGAAAGTAACCTTTGGGTTAACTGTTCTTAAGTGCAAATTTGAGGCATTTTACCCTCAATTTCTCATGCTACTTTAGTCAGAAGGAAATATTCTCCTTTAACTTCACTGCATTTATCTGACTGCTATAGACATGTCTAAGTTTATCAAATACGACATTTATAGATCAAACTACAAGACAGTAAAAAAAGAAAAGAACTTAAGCTTAAAATGGAGTGTTTTTATGTTGCATTATTGCTTTTACTTCAGTATAGGATCTGAATACTTCCTGCACCGCTGCTGACTGATATCTCACATGTAGTAAAACAACAATATAAGACTGATTCAGTAAATTGTCAAATCAAAACCCACTTCTTAATTAGAAGGAGCACACACACACACACACCTCAAACATCTTTTATAATAAACTTATGCAATTCACACCGACGAGCACTTTTATGTTCACTCAGAATACAGGGATTTCTACCGTTACATCTTGTTTAGGTCTATTGGATATGACTGTAACTGCCTGACATGATGTCCTGCCTTTGTGGAGGAGTTGAGGCTGCAGAGCTGCATCATGCTGCCTGTTCAATTGTTTACTTAAGGAAGCGAAAATCCCTTTAAGTCGGTATCGCTGGATTCTCACCTCTGCCTCTTTGGCAGGCTGCTGAGTACTAGGGGTTGATTGTCGGAGCCTGCAGCAGAACGGGGCTATGTTCCGACGATCTGTATTGTTCCCTAATTTCTTCTCTGGGATTTCCTCCTACCAACTCCCCACACCCACCCCTCCTATTCACTGCGCAGCCCTCCATCATCCTCCCTCTGTCTGAAGGCCTTGCCAAAGTCTCTGGCACATGAAAACAATTGTTCTTGTATGTTTGAGGAGACACAATCAGCTCCTCAGACAGGGCCCCCACCCCCACCCCCACCCCCCACAGAAGCTCGGCTGACGGTCAGGCAGACAGACTTCCTCCTCCGCCTCCTCCTCTTTTCGGAAAAGCGGTCATGTTCAGTTACATCGGAAGTGAGGTATCTGAGTCTTGAGCCACAAAAGTGACTCAGAACCATTAATATTTTTGACATGCAGGTGGAGTGAGGGGCCATCTCCCCAGCCAGTGAGTGTTTGAAACATGCTGAAACAGACTCTGAGAGCAAGAGCTATTAAAAATTACCATGTGCAGGTTTGTTTCTAACAAGAGCTCTCTGGCAAGACTACAAAATCCCGAACATAAGCACCCATCTGGGAATCAGGACTGCGCTCCCAGATGATGTTGAAAAAACGCTTTACATCCTTCCTGTTTCTGGATCATCTATTTTAGATTTTTTTTTTTTTTTTTTTTTTTTTTTTGAGGCAAGGACAGAAACATGTTTCAACAGTCAGTCTGAGGAGTGATTTTGTGTTTAATCTCAGAGACATGGCTCAACAGGACTCATGAATTCGTTCTTCCTAAATCTGTTTCCTCTTCTGCTTGTTTATATCACACAACTGTTATTCAACATGAACACACTGAGATGTCACATCACATCAGTTACATTTATGCACGAATGAGGTAGACACAAACATGAAACTGCAGTCTGCAATGTGCAATAAAACACAGCTGCACAATGGGCAACATAAAGACGACAATTTTTACACACTCAATATTGTTTTAAGGGATTTTTATTGTGCAATTGAACTTTATTGCTGTAGTGCAGCCATCTTGCATCTAAATCCTATACACATAACTTCTAATCGTCATGAAATCTGGTACTTCTATTTTATCAGGTTTATTTTCAGCATTTAATCCCATCCACTAAAACGTACTTGGTTTACCTGGTTTGGGTCAATATAGCACCTACGCAATACTGTTTTGACTTTACCCAGGACCCATGTGTAGAAAACCACCCAAGACAAGGATTTGTTTTCTACCAGTGCTGCCAGTTTCTGTGGTTTTCTTTCTTTTCATTTAACTGGTTGGCTAAAACTCTCTTTGAGCTGCTTTTTGTTCTGTTTCCACCAAGAAAAAGTTAGGCTGCATTCCCATAAATCTGCCCCTCCTTTCATCTGAGTATTATGATTGAGACCGACAGGGCACTGAGTTCAGCTTGACATGCAGTGACCGACAGCTAATGACGTCAAAACCAAATGTCATTTCAGTTCATAACAACAGAAACTGAAATTTTTTTCCCCTAGTCCAAAAATATTGCTCTGTTATAAAAGCTTACATCTGTTCAAATGGGTGAAAATGTCATAAACAATAATTGTAATTTTAAAGACTTGAAAATGAAAATGAAAAGTGGTTGGGTTATTTTTTATCAGTCCAATATGGCAACACGGGTTTTGGTGTTTATTTTTTCTCAATACTACCATGGGTTATCTGCATTTTTTTATTTTCATTTTTTACACATTCATGTCAATATGTGTTTTTGATTGATTAATAATCCTTTGCCATGTTGATATATTACCATATTGTTTGGTACATCTAACAATAAAGTTTTAAGGTAAAACTTGAGCTTGAGTTTCAGTAAATAACCCAACAGTAATAAAAGAAAAATAACACTGACGCTGGGTCAAAACAATCAATATGTACTGTGTGGGTCGTACACTGACCTTAATTTTCAACTCAGTAATTTTTACTCTGCCGCAAAAAAGGAAGGACCTCTTTGTCTCTGTGCTACTTAACTACATGGTTGTTTATATAAAGTTACAAAGGTGAATTCAGGCTTCATCCATCAAAGAGATGACAATGAAATATAGCAGAAATAGAAAATAAAGAAAAGTAACAAGTGTTTTGCTGCTGTTCTCATTTTTTTATATATATCTTTCACAAAACAATAGCGCACAGACTATCAAGGTCATTTTTCATCTCAGGTCACAAAACTGGCAGGAGGTGGAACTGCAGTCGAGCTTCATTTCATGTCCGCTGAAATTCTTCCTGCTCAAAACCTCTGTTGGGATTAAGAGATGCGAGTGTCCACGGAAGAGGAAAAACTCACCAAATTGAAGCTGTAAACCTTTGCAGTGGTCCCCAGGTGGATCCTCGCCTGTCAGACATGTTAAACAGATCCACACTGACCTTATTTGCTGCCTTTGCCTCCCTCCCCCCTCTACACCTCTTCTGATGCTCTCTGCCATCAATTTGTTACCTCTCATCTTGGGGGGAAGAAAAACTCTCCTTCCGATTTTGTTGAAAACTCACTATTTGGTTCGCTCACTCTGAGGAGTACCACCAGAGAGCCGTACATCTGGGTCCCAGCGCCGGATGATGTCAAGACTGGCACTGACCCAAAGCCCGCCGCACAGAGAGTTCCTCGGAGAGGTCGGCTGGGCGTTGTTTTCCCTTCCTGTGCCTCCGTGACATCTTCCTGCCGGGGGGAGCCTCGGGGAGCCATTTGGGGAGGCCCGGGCCCCCGAGCATGGAGAACTTAGCACAGCAAATTCCAATTAGCCTGACAGGGCAGGTGGGGGAGGTAGGGGGCGGGGGGGAGAGGGGGGTCAGACCCCCAGCATGCACCTTTTTACTGCCTTAAAATTCTCTTTCCATACAGCCTCCTCTGTCACCGGGGAGCCCTCCTCTGTCATTTTGAGGACTAAGTTTGCGGTCTGATTCAAAGCGATGCCAGACAGGAACTCGGGCTCAGCTGTCTTGTGTGTCTGAGCCGCAATATGCCTGTTAGACCGATCACTACAGTGACTTTTTTTGACTGGAGAAGACAGAGAGAAGCCTAGAGGCCGGGCTGCTTTTCATTTCTCAGCAGTTATGAAATATTTTCCAGTGCAAGTGGTCTGAGTCGGCTGTGTGCTGCAGGGGCCGTGTTGCAAGAAAATATGACAAGACAATTAACAAACGTATAAATAAATAGAACAGTAATTATCTGTCATGGTGATAGTAAGAGCATGAGCCTTGCTACGATTACAAGTCAAAAGGCTTTCGCTTCTGTGCTCCACCGTGACCTCTGACCTCTCACCCCATCTCTCCCTGTCTATTGGGCCAACAGCAGTGATTTATCCCCCTGACATACCAACAGCTGTGTTGGGGGCTCCCAGCAGAGTGTGGGCTACTATTTGCCGCCGTGACTAATCGATAACAGACTTCAAAAAACACCAATCGTGAGATTTGGAGGAAAAAAAAAAAATACACACCAGGCAATGACACCAGAAACCCTGAACCTTTGCTGTGGCTCTGCAGGCTTCATAAACAACGACTTGGCAACATTACTGGAAACAATGGAAATGTGTGTGCGTGTGTGTGGGTGTGTGTGTGGGTGTGACATCTTTCCATAAAGACCAAAAATTTGACATTTTATCCTTCTAAATTGGTGATTAGGAGGATCCATGTTTGCAAAGGGAGCTTAAGTTGAACACTGTACATTCACTGAACCTTTAGTTGTCAAACAGAAATTTGAAGTTTCTTAATTGAAATTTCAGTGTTTGAGTTGAGAACAGTCGCTTTCTGCAGCTTTGTAATAAGAGCAACCTTTCTCAAGTGCCGCTCAACCTGAAACAGAGAAGACCTCGAAAGATTCTTTGAACAAATAAACATTTTCTATTTTTTCTACTCTCCATTTCATGCATACACTCTCCATGTACTTAATTTCCCTGTCATCACCACAAGAAGAGCAACTTCATTTAGTTGGACGGCTTTGTTTATATCATGCGTGGTTCTTTTTGTCATAACAAATCTGATTTTATATGAACAGGAATCAAGAGAAAAAAACACTTTTATTTTGATAAAATATATTTTATTTAAAACTTTTTCAAAAAAGAAAAAAAAAAAAAAAGGACAAAAAAATCATAAGTTTCAAACAAATGCACTGCATCTTTGAAAGGCTTATGCTTAAATCTCTCGATCAAGTATAAATAGTCTTTTCTCTCTTTTTCTTCCATCATTTGATCCAGCATGTGTACATCTATGTGTGTGTGTGTGTGTGTGTGTGTGTGTGTTTGTGTTTAAGTGTGTAACACCAGCTTTGATTCTTCCCTGAGAAAGTCTTTTGATTATTTTCAGGTTGCTGATCAGTCGCTGGTCTTCAGTCAGCGTCTCATTCGCAGTGGACCCAGCCCTCTCATTTTTAAACAGTCTTTTCCATCTTTTATCTGGAGAGAAAGAAATGTCTCAGTCACACGAAGGTTCATCAGCAGTTTAACTGCACCACAAGTCACTGTATTCATTACTAGGGAAATAAAGACATGTTTCATTTTTATTGTCTGCAAACGAACAACCGATTTAAAGCCCTATCATTTAATGTCACATTGATTTCTACATGCAAGAGGAAGCTGAAAACTATGTTGTCTGTTACATCATGTTTTGTGCCACAGTGAAGTTCTTCCAGTATATAAAAAAAAAACAACCATCTGTGTGTGACAGTCTGAATTTACAGACGTGTGCAGCGCGTAAAAGTGCTTTTTACGCGCTGCACACTTCCAGTTGAAGCGATTTGAACACGAAGTTTAAAACATTGGCAGATGCTGCATCACACAAGACTCTTGTAAAGCATGATCAATAAAAAATAACGTGTCTGGGCTCAAGGCTGATGAGCATGTTTCACGTTCTGTGATCAATTTAACGCATCCGCTGCGTTTGACCGTGGAGATATGAAACTGCATTTACCCCTTTTCTCTGGTTGCTCAAGCAGAAGGTGCAGATGGTCCGCGGCTGCTTCGCCCCGCTCTCTCCTTGCACATGCACCGCGCCGAGGCACGGCTGTCCGTCGACGCAGCCGTCTCCAATGAGGAGCACGTTGGCCAGATGGGAAATGTAGCTAGACGCCAGGCGAAGAGTTTCAATCTTGGAGAGTTTTCTGTCCACCGGCTCGGTGGGTATGAGAGTCCGGAGAGCTGTGAACGCGGTGTTGACACTCTGGGTCCTGCCTCTCTCCCTGGCGTTAGCGGCGCTCCTCTGCTTCATGACCACAGCGGTTTCTCCTTCCAGTTTGCGTGAAATCCTCCTGCGCTTCTCGCTGGAGTCGCAGTAACTCTGCTCCGAGCTGCCGTCGCTTTCGCTGCGGTTTTCATCATCCTCGGACATGAGAGCGAAGTCTGAATAGATTAAGTGCGTCGCCACGGGCCGCAGCATGGCAAAAGTCATGATTAAAAGTCACCAGTCCCCCCAGCTCCAAGTCCTCTGTTAGATTTAGTCCCAAAACAACCGCGGGGACTTTTCATACATCCCACATATGGCTCAAAAGTCTGCGTAAAACCACCTGTTAAAAAAAAGACGTTTTTAACACGCTGACCGTGTTTTCATAAGTCAGCTTTCACTGGCCTGACTACCTGGTCAGCTGGGCTCTTATAGCTGGATGGGAGGAGCTGCCAGCAGCTCACTGAGTTACAGTAGCCGCTCAACAACTGCTGAAAAGACTATACACAGGCAATAGCTCAACATAAATATGATTAAATGTTATTAATACAAATCAGAAATGAATGATTATAGCCTATATTAGTATTACAGTGATGCATGAACAGATAAAGTGATTCTTATGTCACTGGAAGCCACAAACTGTGTGTGACTACCAGACATGTTAGAAACATTGGCTTTTTTTTTTTTTGGCAATTTAGTTCCACACTTTTCAAGCAATTAGCAACAGATTTAATTTTATTTAAAAAAAAAAAAAAACGAGTAGAATAAGAACTTTTGCAGACTGTAGTACTGCAAGACACAGTATCGCAGTACGTTGTACCTGTAGTCAGTGTTAGAAGAAATATACAGATCCTTTACCAAAATAAAACTATAAATGTGGTATAGCTTAGTAAAAACACTCCATTACAAGTTAAAGTCATTCATTCATAATCTTACTTTAGTAAAGAAGTGTTAGCAGCAGGTTAGCATATCAAAAGTAAGACTGTATGTGAAGACCGTATGTACAGGATAAAGTGAAATCTCCTCTTGTATAAAATGAATGTTTCTGGGTTATGCGCTTGATTATAAACTTGTCAAATTCAAATGTACACAGATTATACAGATTCTATTTATTCTGTTCTGATGGCATTGAGGGAGTAAAGTTTGCTCCAGTTTACTGTCTTGTGTTAGTCTGACATGTTTATGATGCTGCCACCTGCTGAGGTTTGTTTTTGTTGGCTGGTAAACCACACCAATACAGTCCAGACCAAAATGGACTTTGCTGAACATCTTTAACATGATTGGGCAGGCATTCGGAGAACATGTGCAGTGGATGTGTATGTAAATTCTCTTTGATTTGCCAGCTCTTAAATTTCCAATGTAAATGGTCAAAAGTCAAATGTAAGAAGTTCTTTAATTTGCATATCTTTTTCAGGAAGCCTGACTTAATGTTTGACCATATGTCACTATTTCTCAGCAGGGTAGAGTTAATACAGTATCCAAGGTTGTTTAAGCCTACTGTCCCCCATATTAAACGCTGCTTTTGGCTCGTACTGAGGATCACAGGTCAGGCAGCAGGAGAAAGTTAAGTGTGAGTAAATAAACACTGACCAGATGATCCTGGAATGGCAGGGATTTATTTACTCGTTGCCCTGAGTTCAAGAAAACAAAGTGGTGGCAAATGGGTGATTTAGTCCCTCAAAGCCACATCAGCAGACACAAGTCTCCAACCACTTCAGTGTGCCTCAGCTGCATCAACAGTCAGACATCAGACACCAAAACTGTCTGCTGAAGGAGCGCCGAGGTCTTCCAAAGGACATGAACCAAACGCAGGAATCTGCTGTGTGAATATTTCAATTAGCTAAAATAAGGTAGTCTCTCCAGAGATTCGACTTCATACATTTTAATTAAAAAATACTATGAGCTATGAAAGAAACACTAACTCATTTTGATTTGTTATGATATCTGATGATCCAGCAATAACAAACCCCCTGAACTGTCAGCCAACAAATTACATGGCCATATGTCACATGGGTCTCACACACTCTCTGTTACTGTATCTGTTACTGTATGGGTGATTACATTTACTGTGTGTGTGTGTGTGTGTGAGAGAGAGAGAGAGAGAGAGAGAGCAAGCAGCTTGACTTGGAACTATAGACAGAAGTTGAATTTTTCATACAACAACTCTCTTATTTCATGGAAGTGTGAGACGGTCTTTTGTGTCCTTAAGAAGTGGATCCATTTATCTACAGTCATGAGGTGACAGCATGTCGGGTTTGCCCCCCGCTGAGGTCTGTGCTGTTGTGCTTCAGAGATCTTAAGTGTTGTAAGTCGCTTTGGATAAAAGTGTCTGCCGAAGGAGTAAATGTAAATGTAAATCTCTGAGAACTGCAGCTCTGTCTGAGCCACAGAGCCAGAGGTGTGAGAGGTTTTCTGTGTCTGTGCTGTTAGACGCCATTATGGATGGCTATTTCAGTCTGACGGTCCATCACTTTACAAGATAGGACTGTCATGAAATTTTGTACAGACATTCATCATCTCCAGAGAATGAAATCAAATGGCCACAATGAGGTTGACGTTTCTGGCTGTTATTTCGACAACTGTTGGACTGATTGCCTTTAAAGTTGGTAAAGATATTCATGTTACCCAGAGGATGAATCCTTCTAACTTTGGTGATCCTCTTACTTTTTTTTCTAGCGCCACCAGCTGGTTAAAGTTGTCACTTATTTTGTGAAATATCTCAACATACTGCATAGATTGGCACAAAAGCTTGTACTGACATTCATGGTGCCCAGAGGATGAACCCTAATGACTTTGCTGATCCCCTGACTTGAGTGAAATTTCTCGCTATTTACCATTAAAATGTTGAGAGATCAATTGATGTTTTTGTGTCTTTTCCTAGTAATGAACTACACCATTGAAAGAAAAATTTCAAGCTGTTGTGGCTTAAGTACGGTATAGTTACAGCACAGCCGATCAGATCGAGCCTACTTAATTCTGTTGGGCAGAAGTTACTTTGCTCCTCATCTACTTTTGCTCAGCACTGCTGAAGGGTGTCGGACCACTGTTTCACTCACTAATGGCCTGTTGTTCTTTACACACAATAACATAGAGCAATGGAGACTCTCTCCTGCTCTGCTCAGTTCTCCTCTGCTGCTGACACATTTACATAAATGTCAAGAGAGCCAGGTGATGCCGCCCTTTACGTCCCTTTAAAGAACAAGTCTGGTGCTATTCTATATTTGTCTTACTTCCTGAAAACCAGCAATGAATAGATTCAGCTAACAACTCTTGTTTGTGTATTCACAGATATATTTTATTGCTTTGTGTCATAGAGCGCCATTGTCGTTCAGAAACAATTAAAAACACATCAGTGCACCACAGTGTTGCACTTATTAAGGTTAACGCAGGCTCTGTAGTTTATTTTGAGTTGATCCCATATACAATCTGCATAAATACTTACTAGCATTAAATCTGCAGCTGAAAACTCCCCAACCTTTTTTACATGATTTACTCCTGTCTGAGTAATGTTTACTGAAATGTACAGTGCTCAGCTGTTTTAAGAAATTATTCATTTATAGATTCATATCATCAGTCTAAACAAAGAGCCATAACTAGGCTGGCAAAATCAGAGAGTATTGACAGAGGGTCACTGTTGGTTTTAGTCTTTTCGTGGGATTTGGGAGGTCTGCCTACCCTTTCAATGGTGTTTCTGCCAGTACTTAGTGTAGCTTATGGTCGGGTGTTACAGAGATAAATGGGTTAAGGCTGTGGCTGTGTTGAGTGGAAACAAGTTGATGGGAACTTCAGCACAACGACTCATCACATATTTCGCTTCAGATTCATACTGTGCATCATGGTTGAGACGCTGTTAGATAATCAGGCTTTATCTTTGTCTCCCTTTGGAGGCCAAAAATATTTTACTCATCACCACTTTTTCTTTTCCCCCCCTGCAAAAGGTCTTTCCAACTTGTACTTCACATACAAGGTGGACTTATAAGATGTTCTTTCCATACTTCACATCTCTGAATGAATATTTCCAACATGAATCTTCCTCTGAGCTCTGCAGAGTGCTGTTAGAGGACAAGGCTGATGTGAAGGGCAAGATAATATGTTATACCACAGACAATGCCTTTTTAAAAGTCTGCCGCTTCTTTCATAGTGGTGCTCTGTCAAGTTGCATATGTTCCCTCTGATTGGCAGGGCACACCCATGCAAATTTCACTGTACTGAGGAAACCAGATAAGTGTTTAAGCGAATAGAGCCACTACAAGTTTGAAGGCTGTGTGAAATACAACCTTTTGCTACTATGCCACATGTATACTCTGACAAAGCCACATAGACATGAAGGTTTATACACAATGTGTCTCTGCGGTGAGGTCAGAGGGTGGATACGGCATTGCAAATCTGGCACAAATTACACGCCTGCAGCCACCAGTGGTCTGAGGGAATTCCGGATAGGAAGCTGTGAGAAGTCCTCATCGGCTCGAACAGCTAAAACTAAACTCCTTCAAGAGGATTTGGTTGTAATGCCTCCCCAAGTGGAACAAATGGGTGAGTTGGCTAACCAGAGATCATTTTTCAGCGTTATTTTAAATGCAGACAGACTCTACAGGAGAGCCAGAATCAGCTTATGTTTTGGTAGTTTTATTCTGCCATTAGATCCCTTTATAGACCCAGCAGTTATAAAGAAGACAGAGGGAAAAGCTCTGTCTATCAATGTTTATCTCTTATCTCAGCAGGCTTGTAGAATATTAAACAACGGGCAGATTTGTCTCCTTTAATATGCTCAAGAGTCTAGTAATCTAATCTTCTTACTTTGTACAGCACTATACAATCCAGACATGTTACAAGACCATGCGATGCTCCGTAGGAAAATACCTTTTTAAAATTGATTCAAAAATGTATTTTCAGTGAGGGGTGGCATGCTGAAATCTCTGATCAGCTCTGTGAGCACAGAGCTTTTTCAGATAAATTTGACACCTACTCAAAAATCATGCAAAAGCCACAACTAATAAAACTCTTTTGGTCAAACAAATAATATGAATTTGATGCATACACAACTCTAAGTTCCAGTGTTTTCCTCAAGTCATAATTAGTGCTTTAAAATTAATTCTACATGTCCTTTTGCATTGGAAGTTAGCTGTGCCTCTTCAATACTTCTAATTGTAAAAATCTACTCATCATCGTCTGTCCACATCACAAACCAACTGATGCTGCTTAGAGCCCCACAGCCTCACGAGGGCCCTCAAAATAGTGTGAAAAAAGGAAAAACACTTACTGTGTGAACCATTTTAACTTTCTGCACATGAAAAACAATTTTGATATCAATCAGCTTAATATTAGTTTTATATTCTTCAGTCATTAGTCACTGTGATGTTGTTACAGCAATAGTAAAAATAGATTTTTAGATTCAGTTTTATGTTTTATTTTCAATCTTTTTTTTTGTTCTGATGTTGCAGGAGAGAAAAAATGTTGAGCTGAGAAGATCAAACCCACGAAAATCATATGAAACATGAAGCAGTCATCACAAGTTAATTTGTGAAGTAATCCCTGAGCAATACAACAGCAAATGGCAAAAAAATTGCCAGAAAATGAGCATTCACATGGCCCCAATCCATTTGTGAAAACGACCACAAACACTTCCTCTTCTTAGCCCCTTAAATCCCCCTGATCTGTTTAAATCCTCAAAGATAGAGCGTACAGAACCACCCATGGAAACCGCTCCCCGAAGCAACAGGTGCAATATATTTTTTCATGCCGGTGTTGCGTGTCAGAAACCCTTTGAGGATATGGTTACTTCCAGACAGTGAGCGAGCTACAGGAAATCTTCTCACACGCGACGATTCAGGGGAGAAATTTAGAGTCCTTTAGGGCCGGTCGGTAAAAGCTGCCCCCAGGTCTCCCTTCATTTCCTCGATGGCCACAAAGGGAGACCATCAAGCGACTCTGTGCTCGCATTGTGAAGGCGCTGACGTCGGAAAGGCCTTGTCTGTGTGCAGTGACCTGCAGTGTGTAGTTTACCTATATCATTCTTCAAACCTACAGTTCCTTCCTCTAAAAACAGAGGCGAGGGAACTGTTGTCTGGCTTAATTTGGAAAGCAGGGTCAGTCTCAAGGTCAGTGCCGACAACAAACAAGGCGTTACGTAATATGCTTACACATTTACTGAACATTATCAATAACAGAACAAACCATTAATACCATTATTTTGTATTTTTAAAGAAGGCAAAAGACTGCTTTCTATGTTATATCTGGTGAGTGGAATGCATATGTTCCCTTAAATGCATCAGGGACTGTTGAAGCAGTAAATGAAGAGTAAATCATCAATCAATGTTATTTTTTTATACAAATTTGAAAAGATTTTACTTGATGGCACTTCAAGGAAGTGAGAGAAGGCTTTGATTTAGGTGGGTTTTCATATGAACTAATCTGTACGACGAAGGTGTGAATGTTCTTTCCTTTTTCTCCTCTTTCTTTGGCAAAACGCGATCTGGAAAGTTGCAGGAGGGATGCTTTTCAGAGACGACGAGTAACAAAGACTGATGATGGGGAAATAGGTGCAAACTCAGCAAGACTCAACATCTCGACATAAGATGTTCACATAACATCTGTCGCCTTCTACAAACCATCTGCTCCATAGGCTCATTTCTGTTACCTCATCTAAAACATCATAGCCAGAGTTGACAAAGTTCATATCAGATAGAGATATTGGGAACCGAGTGACATCAGAAGCACTGACACCTCACAAGGTTTGGATAGAAAATAAAATGCTCCGGTCCTCCTCAATTATTAGCATTGGTACAGTCGTGTTTTTTCTTTTAGTTTATGAGAAGATTTATCACACAATGCAATTCAAATGTTCCTCACACTCTGCTGCAGCTCTGCACCAGTTGATTTCTAAAATTAACACAAAAAGACAGATTGACTACAGGGATGTTTTTGATATAATTTCAGACTAAAATAACTTGAATGTCAGACAACTTGCATTTTATATCTTTCTCAGTAGGAGGAGCTCTAAAGGTGTACTTGAAGGACATCGGCGACGTTTTGACATGTCATAGTAGGAAAAGCACAGGTGTAAATAATAAAATGAATTCCTTTTACCTGCTTGAGATTCAGGGTCCTGGGCTGTGTCTGAAGTCACCCGCTTGTTCACTCATTCACTATTCCCAGTGCGATGCATCTTTAATATGTGTATGCCATTTGCCACATGCATGTACAGCAAGTCTGATACAGAAATGATCATTGAATGACATTCAAAACAGATGATGTACATATTAATAAGTTTAAGAGTACAGAGTTACAGTTACTCTGACTAGAATTTAGTCAGACTATAACGTCTGCCTCAAAGTTTGCATTTTTAAACTTTCACTCAGTAACACCAAAGCAACCTGTGGACCCTTTACTGCACATTAAGCTTTGTTTTCTCACTAAACAAAAGAATTTAACATTTATTTGTGTTGTTTACGCTTCATAATGGGTGTATTTTTGATGTATAAAACATCTTCAGCACCATGTTAAGAAGCTCTTAAAGGCATGCACATGTACTCACTTCTAATTCGAGAAATACTCTTCGAGTTAGAAAGTATCGATCGTTATTGAAAATGGGCCCCAGGACCGTAATCAAGAGCAGTCAAGTTGGGAAAAGCCTTTATGTTAGCAGCATCCGACTTGTATTTTAATTTTTCGTGAATTATCTGACGACAACAATATTAGTAACACCTGTGCACTTATTAATTTTCTGCATATTAAATGACAGACACTTGCTTAAAATGTTCAAATGTATGGCACACATTTACAAACACACACACACACACACACACACACACACACACACACACACACTGCCCCTTTAAATTACATTTCAATGCCATGTGTTACACTTCCCCCTGCTGGTAAGTCCTTTGCTTTGCAGTCACCAGCTCTAACAGAAGAGTCATAACTCTGTGTGTGAGCTACCTCAGCCAAGTCAACAACAAAAAAATAACCTCCAATCTGCTCCGGCTTCACTGCAGCCCCCAAGCACAGGTGTGGTGCTATTTCACATGTAAGTTTTTAATTTTCTAAGGTTGTGTAAGTGCTGTTCACATGGTGGCAAGTTTACATACATTAGTCAACTATATCTGACTACAGATATTGTAAGCAAATATCATATCCATATGCCTAGAGTGCTTCAGATCATAACTACTATCTGTTCGTTATGTATTAAATTACAACATCTCTTTGACTCTGTTCACAAGACAAGGAACCAAAAAGCTATTAAGACCTCTCAAAAAATTGGGAAATGAATAACTACTACTACTACTACTACTAATAATAATAATAATATACTTTTGTATAATGTTAAAGGCCCCCTCTGAAGGAAATCATGTCCATATGACGTTTTCTGTTTTGTATAGCCTATAATACAAGAAGACATATTATGAGCGAAAATAAGCAGTCAACGCCATGACTGCATATTTCCACCTTGTAGCCGCAGTGAACCAATGACTGGGGTTCAGACAGCTTGTTCACCTGTCAACCTTGCACATGCAGCGGTGGTAGGCGGGGCATGGGCCGGATACTGAATATCTCTATAATATTATTAAGTATTTTTACATTATTTGCAACACGTCTGTAGAAGAACTTTAAAGTTTAAATCTCCCTTGTACAGAATAGTGTCGTATTTTTTTTTTTTTTTTTTTGTGTGTTTTGTTTGGCGACGCAAATCGGGCAATGTGATATGTCCAAGGGGTGTTTCCGTACGAAATTTTCCAAAATGGCTGACTCGCTCGCGCATGCGCGACTTAGATTGAGCGGCGATGCCAATCCATTCACCGCGGTTGGTATTCATCAGGTGTTGGCACCGTGGTGGTTGGTGGCTGTCGGAACAGGTGAATACTGTTGTTTTCGCATCCAAGCACGTCCAGTTGCTTAAAAAGATTTCCTAAAATCACGTTCAATACCCCAATCAGCGATTAGTTTAAGGCGAGTTCGCGTGGAGGGCAACATGTGGGCAGGTGAGACAGAGCAGACGTCATGTGATTTATACAGGCAGTTAAAAAGTAATTTTTGATGTTACTGACGAGATGCGGTGAATCTTTCCGGTCTAAAAGTAGTGTCGGTGATGAAGAGGATCAGAGTCAAAGAGCAAGACAGGACGAGGAGTCAAGGCCAACGTATTCAGGTAACCAGTTTTTAATCATGCAAAGGCGTTCAAAGGTTCACATGATTTTAACATTACTTTTTATTCATTTTCCCCAAAGACATTTTAAACTACCTCCTGAGACCTGGAATAATTAAAGTTTGCATATTTCAAATATTAATAGATAAAGACAGCAAGCACAGAAAATCATGCCACAGGGGCATTGTTTCCTCCCCATCAGAAATAATCAAAATTTTGGAAGACTGGAAATAGCATTTAAAAAGAAAATTGAAATTGAAAAATATTAGCTGGAAAAATATTTAGTTGGTACAGATTCAAAAACTTCTACACACACTAACAATGAATTTGTAAATGTTGTAAAGGAGGCAAAGGTTTGATTAAAGGTTAAAAGAAAAGCAAATTTTCATCTTCATCTGTTAATTACTTTTTCAATTAATCATGTAAGCACAGCCAATGTCTTTAACTTGTGTGTTTGGTGATTGTCAGGTGATGTCATAATTATAAAATTAGGAATTTGCAGAGGAAACACCTTGGAAGTTGACATGTTGGGGTGTGTTTCTGTCACTATTTCATGTTTGTTCTGTTGTCTGACACCAGAAACAGAAAAACATGTAAATATAAACAGCTGTATTGGGTATTTGGCTGCATTAAAATACTGTATATGTGAGCTCAGGGAGTAGGAGAGAAGCAAACAGATAAAGGGCTGACACCGGCGGATACTAGGCTGAATGCAAATAGCCTAGAGGATGGTCCAACCATATACTCAGTCTTGTTTAACAACGTTTCACAGCTGGAGTCTCTCAGAGCCCAAACAGAAATACTGTAGCGGACCTCTGAAACATATCATAAAAATCATGTTAATAAGGAATTGTTAGGAAATGTCATGAAGTATCAAGCTGATGAAACAATGTTAAAAGTTTTTTGAACTGTCAAACAGAACATTAGGGTTAATTTGTTCCATGTAAACAGGCCTGCATCGGGGGGTGTGTTGTTGAGTACCTCATGTCATATATTTGCAGCAAACATAAACTTTAGCCCTTTTGAAAGATAAGTTATTCATTTCATGGCCAAACTGTTTCTCATTAAAATTCACTCCAGCAATTAGTCATGCAGTTGAAAAGAGTTGCTACAAGCCCAGAACCCTTTGGTGAGAATGGTTTTTTTTAATAAAGTCAGTGTTTTGTATTGTCGACTGTTGCGTGATATAGGCCTTCTCCTTCAAAGTGCTACTACTTGGTGATATTCTATTTTTGCAGGGATTTCAAAGAGCCAGCCAGGTTGCTGTGGTTACAAAAAGGACGTCTGGGCTCACAGCTTTGCACAGGTAAGTGGAAAGCTTCAAAGATCTGCGGCAGTGGAGCGGAAACAGAACTATTGTTGTTTTTTCCAAGCCACAGCTAAAGCATCTTCTAATGAGACAATTAAAATGATTTCTTGGACAGGAGAGGCAGGCCATTGTATTGAATTATTTCAAATACTTTGAACTTCTATGGCAGCGCCTTCTATGTTGATTAATTGGTCACACAGGGATCAGTTATAACATGAAGGAGCTCTATATATATATAGTATATAATCATTTACAGTGGTATCAACACATTATTTTTCCTTGTAGAATCAAACTGAACAAAATACATTGTGTAATTTAGATGTTGCAGTGAACATAATCAACTCTTTTTGCCTGACTGCCAAGTGATAGTTTTGCAGTAACAGCAACAATCTGTTTATAGTTTCTCCAAAAGCAGCTCAGCTTTGAACGCCACCTTATATTTTTTACTTTTTTTTTTTTTTTTCCTCAAGAGCAATTTAGCTGACACCAGTGTGGTGGATAAACAACTGAAAAACTCCAATTAGACTGAAATACGCTGACACTGAATGTGCAGCTGGCTACATGACTTGGTGTTTCTGTATGAATAACTACAGTATAGTAAATATGTATGGTGACATATCCCCCCTGGGCATTTGCTGCTTTATACAATGTCAAAGTCGAGTCCCTTCTTTGCTGTCAATCAAAAGCAACCTCATCACGCACCAAACGAAAGCACCAAAAGAAACCAGCGTCACATGAAGAGTAGAGACCCTGTCAGTCAAAGCATATAGACGTGTAAATCATCCGCAGTGCTGAGGTGTGTTTGGAGTCCCACTACACTCTGCGTGACCCTCTGCTGTCACAGCACGACTGCATTCTAGCTGCTAACGTATCTCAATTACTTAGATTGAATTAGTCACACAGGTACAGTGGCAGGTCATGGAAGAACAGTTCCCACATAATGATTTGCTGTTAATATTAGATTTCAGTCCCCCTGGGATTGTCACACTTAGAGCAGCTGGAGAAAATTACCTGCCAGCTTTCCGACGGGGAAGTGAGCTATATTTATTTAAACCTGCTCTTTTTTTTCTTTTTTTCTTTTTTTTTTTTTTTACACGTTGACATGCTTTTAAAGTGATAATTATTCTGACAGCGATTTTCAGTCTTCAAACTATAGCTTTGTGATAGATGAATGTGTCTGAAATCATGACATGGCTTAGCAACAGTGGATGTTGCTGTGTTTTCCTGCTGCTGGATGTGTGACTGATTTGTTCGGCGATGTTGATTATTCACTGGTGGCTGTCGCTGCTTAAACCTCTGAAATTATTTTATACCTTATCTCTTTCTAGTACAGCTGCCCAGAGCGGGATTTCTGTTTAATGATCTTCCTTTGCCTTGAAATAAATTTGCTCTCCCAACCTCACCCTGAGAGAGAACAAGTGGTGCTCTGGAGTGAGGTTATTTAGACGTGGATTAAGCGGTAGTCAGTCTTTCTTTCCATTTACACTTCGTTCAGTTCATTATCTTAACCCCAAAAACAGAAGCAGGATAAGATGTTTTAGCAACTTAAAATGCCACAAAAGAATTATTAAAATGATCTTATTTGTCTCTGAAACAAACAATAAAATATCTAATTCCTTTGCGATCCTTGTTTCTGCATGTATTGCATATGAACAGGAAAAGAAGCTATTTAAGGAGTGCCCTCTTTGACTTCTCCCTGAGTGTTGATGACAAGTTGGATATCTTAGATGTATAAAAATGCGATTTTGACATGACTTCAAAAAGAGAAGCATACGGATGAGGTGGACCCTCTGCCAACAGAGAGACGAGGAAACAGATGGGTTTTTACACAAACAGCACAAACATCAAGAACACTGAGTTAAAGAGCTTGGCAGTCTCACTTGATGAAACAGTGAGGAATGGAGGCGCTTTTAATGAGCATCTCTCCTGTGATGCAGAATGTGAAAAGACAAACTGTTAGCTCTTAAAGGGGCAGTTATGGTTTTTTTGTTTTGTTTTTGGCCCTGAGTGGTTGAACCAAATGGTTTTACCAACCTCTTTCTGAGTGACTTTGGTCAGTGTGCATGCAGACCGGTTATAACGTGGAGACTGTTTGAATAGAGATTCATGTTTGCATTTGGAAAATAAAATAGTCCCTCCTTCAGTTGGTTTATCGCAGTTGATCTGATGGCACTATCATCATCAAACAAACCCTGTTTATTGTCGTCGAACTGCTCCTGCTGACAGTTGGTGATTAGCCAACAGATGGCGCCAGATGTATGAGAAGGGTCAGAGCCAGGGCCAGCACCAGCTGAGGAGCACTGTATCAAGTAACTGATAGTTTATGTAATTACAAAGAGGACATGTTGATTTCTATTCAACTGAGAGACACCAGTTGCAACTAAAATACGTTTAATGAGTTTTAAATGGATGGAAGCAACAACTATTCCTCTTTGTAATGCTGCAACTCCATTATTTTCATCATCACCTAATCTGGTGATTATAATTTAGATGAATTGAACAATGAATAATGCCCATCACACCCTCCTAAAACCCAAGGTGACGTTTTCAAATAGTTTGTTTTGTCTGACCAACAGTCCAAAACACAAAGAAATTCAATTTAGGCCCGTCTCTATTGATTATTTTCTCAATTAATCATTTGATGTAAGATATCCAGATGTCACGGATGTTGTTTTGTCAGACCAAAACCCAAAGACATTCAGTTTGCACTGCTATGAAGTAAAAAATATTCACAACTGAGAAGCTGAAACCAACGGATTAAATTTTCTGTCATTCAACTCATCGATTAATTGATTGATTGTTTCAGCTCTAATTCAATTTCCAATCACAAAACACAACAGAAAATGCTCAAGGGTGAGAAGCTAGAACAAGGGGATGAACAAGTGTTACTCAAACAATTCATTGATTATCAAATAGCTACCAATTAATTACTGTTAATTGTCTAATCAGTTATGTGACCGATCGTTTCAGCTCCGAATTGACGTTTCTCGGTCAAGTATGAGAAAAACAAACACACCAGTTGCAGCAAAAATGCTGAAATTGACAACAACGTCCATTGCAGATATCATTTCTTCTCCAGCTCCCTTTTTGGGGTAAAGATAATTATTCTGTGCACGGCAGCAGCTCAAAGCTCATTTGAATATTCACTGTTTTCCTATAAATAGCCTGATAATCACCAGCTATATGAAGACAACTGGACTTGCTCGAGGTTCTCCAAGAAGAAGAACCTCTTAGAGACAAACGTCTGGTGTTCCTTCCTGCTTCCTGTGTTGTTTGATAGCTCTGTGTCTGCTGCTGCAGATAGCTGTAGTAACCCTGTGATTGCCCCTCACCCCATCACAAGACAGCAATATTTCCTCTCAGACAGTCCCTCAGAAGATGATGGCATTCTCAGGTCAATATCTTTGAAGTGTGAGTGTAGCTCGCTCAATTTTAAAGGTTGTTTTCAATAATGTACCTGATATGCGCTCTGTGTGTGTGTGTGTGTGTGTGTGTGTGTGTGTGTGTGTGTGTGTGTGTGTGTGTGTGTGTGTGTGTGTGTGTGTGTGTGTGTGTGTGTGTGTGTGTGTGTGGCTGTGGCTGTGTGTGGCTGTGTGTGGCTGTGTGTGTGGCTGTGTGTGTGTGTGTCGTGCTATAGAGTGTTGTTGGAATAGGTATGCAAGGCCATGGTCTCCCTACCTGCCTCCCGGTGCTGATCACTCACAACTGCTGTTACACAGCACACACACAGCACACACACACACACAGCTCACACATACACAGCGCACACACACGCACGGCACACACAGCACACACACACACACAGCACACCCACGGGTCATGTAATTGGATTCCATGGGTCCCCATTTTACAGTCCATTGCCATGTAATGAAATCAGTTATTTACTTTCATCATAAAATCTGATAAGGGACAACATCTGCTGGGGTAAAGTTTGAGCGAGTGCTGCACATGAATGTTGATGTGCGGTCTGCAAACTCCTGATCCGCAGCTCTCCGGATCTGCTGCTGCTGCGCGCACGAGAATCAACACTTGGTTGTGGACTCGTCATTTGACTCCTAGAAGAGGCAGCGTGTGAAAACAGACATGGCACTCGATTTAGTTATTTGTTTACCTTTAGCAACATAACTGGCATAGAAGCAGCAGCAATGGAAATCTCTGCTTCTCCACACCGAGGAGAGGAGTGTGCAGCAAGAGTGTCTTGTTTCTGAGTCCCTGCTCTGCTCTGCTGTCTCATTATACAGCTGCTGTGCTGCTGGAGGACACTGAAGGACACAAGCGATTGAATTCAAGTGTTGTATATTCCCTGGAAACCAATCAAGAAAAGCCCCAGAATAATAATCCCTGTCCGCTGTCATGATTCATTTTTATTTTGTTCCATATTTTTCTCTGGCTTTTGAGTCACTCAGAAAGAGTAGTTCCAGCATGAAATCAATGTTCCATTAAAATTTAATGACCAGGAAGGGCTTAATAGTGGTGGAACAGATGCCTCTGCTTTTGATAACGCGAACATCTCAGGAACTCTTATTCAGAGCTATATTGGTGTTGTCAGGTCCTCTGACTGTTCCCGTTCTCCGCTGCTGTAGAAAACAAAGGATATTGGCTTTTTTTTCTTCTTCTTTTTTTTTGTTTTGGTGCCTCATAGCGGTGAAATTAAAAGTTAGTAAACTGACAGTGAAACTCATAAAATCCCTCAAACATTGACAGAGGAGGCTACAGCTGATGGAACATTACAGTCATATAACTATAATCACGCACTGTGTTAATGTTGACTAAGGGCTCCTCCAAACACACACCAGACTCACCAGCTCTCAGCGTTTCATTTTGTTGCAGATATATATTATGAAGAAAAGTGAATGAACAGGTTGGTTTGTCCGTAAATGTCTGCAGTGTGTGTGTGTGTGTGTGTGTGTGTGTGTGTGTGTGTGTGTGTTTTCTCAGTGATTTGAAAAGAACAAAAAAACAATTTCTTTGTATAATAAAATCAAATTGGACTATTTTAAAAGAAATAAGAGTGGACTTGTTGGTTCCTTGTGCTATTGTTTTTATTAACGTTATCATTGCTATTGTTGTCATCATTATTAATTGTAGCAGAACAAGATAAATCGAAACACCCCTCAGCAATCATGGCTTAAGTTTCTTCATACTCAGCTGGAACAGAGAGAGAGAGAGAAAGAGAGAGAGAGACAGACAGAGTGAGAGAGTGAGAAAGAAAGTGGAAAATCTTAATCAGTTTTTTTTTTTTTTTTTTCTTTGAGGACCATATGGAAGGTTTCAAGCAGCCAACCATATGTTGAAGGCTTTTGTCATGGAAATCATACTTTTTGGCACTTTTTCATTGCGCAGCCAAGCCGGGCACATAAATAAAAAGAAAACAAGAACAGAGAAATCATACAGAACATGATCAAATCTTTGAGAATACACAGAGTTTGAAGTTTTTGTTTGTAACTTACAACAGATAGCTTTTTAATCAAGACACTCCCTGATTCAAATGGCCACCCAGACGACTGCAATTGGTACCTGTATTTGTCTTTTTTTTCCTTTTTAATAAAAAAAAAAAGACAACATGAATAGAAAAAGAGCAATTAAATGTCTACATGCATTGTCATATTATTGCTGTGATATATTTACAAATATATTTACAAAATTATCAAAGAGGAACAATGTTTCCCTACATCTAAATTCAGAAGTTTAGAATCAAATTGTGCCTCCTTTTTTTTTTTTTATTTTGTAAAGAGGATTTTCTCTGAGGACGATCTGTATCTGTATCGCTGCCAGTTTCATAGACAACAAGCCTGCAGCACATTTCCAATTCCAAATTGTTTTTAATGATCTCACTACTTTTATCTTCCTTATTAAAACACAGTCCCCAGGTTCTGGAGGTACATTATATCTCTGTCCAACAGGAAAATATAAAACATCTAAAAAAGAATCTATTGGAAGTAATGATTTCTGCATTAGTTCAATAATACAGCAACGTGCCAAACACTGTGTTCTGCAAGTTAATCAGGAGACAGGTGGTTTGGATGCTCTCATGCAGTGATTCAGCTGTAGCACTTAGACGACCATTGACAGGATGATGGTGGAGCATGGAGGAGAGAAGAGAAAATCACAGCAGAGACGCCTCTTTTCTGTCTTTTTTCTCCTCAGTTTTGTATATGTGTGTGTTTTTTTTAAAACATTTTTTTTTTTGGGGGGGCGAGCTCAGCATTACTGCGATCGTGTCATCCATTTGGAATATGCAAATAGCTGACAGTGCATTTGCCTGCTGGTGCTTGACCTTCCCCTTGGAGGTCGCTCACCGACTCAATTACGCTCCCTATCTGCAGTCTGTCTGCAAACACCTGTTATCCTCCCACACTCCGCCACCCTCCGCCAATCCCACTTCAGCACATCTCATCCTCGGTGCGTCTGTTTAGAGGCAGTTGGGGACGGGATGAGGACGGCTGGTGGGGAGGGGGGAGGGATGCCAGGCAGGGACAAATGATGGGGGAGTTAGAAGCGCATTACAGCGTTTCAGTTCTATTTCAAACAATCTCTGGAAAACTTTCTCTGCCGAGACAGTTCGCATCAAGATCATTTCCATTAGTGCTGGTTAGAAATGTATATAGCCATCCATATGTTATCTCAGCAGGATTCTCTCCTCTCACACCTCAGAGATCCGCTTTAGCTGTTTTAAACGGTGCTGAAAACTGTGGATGACTTTAAATTTAACTCTATTTAAATACTTCATTATGTCAGTGACCTAAATGAGAATTATTGTAATCCTGTTGTATAATATGTGACCTTCTAACAGTTCAGTCAAATCACGCCTGCCCTTCAGCTGCCAGAAGAGATTTTATTTTACCTGGTTGCTCTTTAAAACAAAAGAGACGGTTAAAATAATAATATAAAATATATATATAAAGGATCAGCAGCTTTGTTCCAGTCTAATTAACACTTGTAGCAGTTTGGGAACCGCTCAATACAGGATTGAGTGTTGCTCATAGTTACTGCATCACTATCGTTATTGCTTTTACACATTTTTCAACCTTGGTGTAGCTGGATTTACACCTACATTATTCTGCTCTCTAATTTTAACAAATGGATACTGTTACATTTTCAGGGCGACTTCTACATGCACATCAACGTACGCCATTTCTGGGAATTATATATTGCCTGAGATTTAAAGACAAAAAAAAAAAAGGGGGGGGCCAAACACCTCCTGTCATCAGGAGGCAGGGGACTTTTGGGGGAAACAGCAAGATGGAGAATATTTTAGTCTTTCATTTGTCATTGTTTCTTTTTATTGCCCTAAATTGACTGAAAACAGGACAGCTGTGATTGTTATACATGTCAGTTGCTGTGTCAGTAAAGTTATTGCCACGAAAAACAAAAAGTAATTCTGCATTCATTTGTTTGAAGTCTTCTAGCACTGGTACTGTACATTGTTCCTCTTTAAAAAACTAAGTCCCATGGACTCTCTACAGTTTTCATGCATATAAACATTTTTCTTTGAAGATCAGCAGCATCTTACAAGGTCAATGGATGTTCATTTTTTAAATTATAAACCAATAAATAAATACATGATCATTAACAAATAAGCAAGTTTTCAATAAATACACAAAAAATAAGGTAAATAAATAATTAAATAAATAGATAAATAGGAAGATAAATAAAGTATTTACATGATAAATAGATGGTATGCATCTTAAACCGTGGGCGGAGCTTTGAGCGACATATAAAACAGACAAACGGAATAATTTGACTGTCACTTTGTAACTGAGGGTGTGTGAGTCCATACCGTCACTCTGAGGTAACACTGGCGGTGGGTGGGGGAGCACCTCAAACACTGGGGGGGGGGGGGGAATTGCTTGTTAAGACTGGACGATGCACCATAAAGGCAGCAGAGTTTATGCAAGCCACCATGGTGGAGGAAGAACAACGAGTTTTCATTGCTATAGACAAGTCAACTGCACATGGCACTTATAACAACAGATCATTTGGTCTGGCTCTTAGTGTTTTTGTCCGAGTCTGTTTGTACATCAGGGCGAGACTATATGAATTTGATCAGACGTAGTGTGTGATAACCTGTTCAACAGGCCTGTTCAACATTTTTAAAATCACTTGGAGGATTAAACTGAATGACCTATGGCCTATGATCTTGTATAGCTTATTTAAATGAGCTTTTTTTTGTTTTTTTTTGTTTTTGTTTTTTGAATACCCACAGTTACAAAGATGCTTTTGATCGACAAGGGATAATAAGCACAAAAAAATAAATTTAGAAAAATCAAATACAAAAATAACATCCGTTGAATTGAAACATTGGTGTGGAAAAAGGGGGTTTGTCTTTTTACCTTTTAAAATGATCTCCCTTTTTTTGCAAATACTGTCATAGTTCACATTTTCATAAAAAGTTCATGTTGGCAGTTGCAAAAGAATTCAATTCTTAGCAAATAAAAAGCAGCATAAAAATACAAGAGGTCATTTTGTCTCTAAAAAACAAAAGAACACTGTTAGTCCTTTTTTATGTTTGTTTTTTTTCATTTTCTCTTTACTATTTGCTATAAAATATCAGGAATCTAAATATTATTACTATTGATATCAATATCATTATAGTCATTGATAAAAATTCACATGCCAGGCCTC
Organism: Seriola aureovittata; assembly: GCF_021018895.1. Classification (NCBI taxonomy): domain Eukaryota; kingdom Metazoa; phylum Chordata; class Actinopteri; order Carangiformes; family Carangidae; genus Seriola; species Seriola aureovittata. Next base: position 14,561,146 of record NC_079372.1, on the reverse strand, counting down.
ATATATAATTGTGTAAGTGTGTGTGTGTGTCTGTGTGTGTGTGTGCACACGTGCGTACATGAATGTGTGTTTCTGTGTGTGTGTGTGTGTGTGTGTGTGTGTGTGCATACATGTCTGTGTGAATGTGTGTGTTTACATGTGCCCACATCCATGCGAGCACATGTTGCTTAATTGTGTACAACTATCATCTACAGTCTCTATTTGGGGGAAGGTTGTTTGATTGTATGTTTCTGTGGACGATTAGCTACTGTGCAGGGAAAAAATCCAGCATCTTTTGAAATTGTCTTTGCCATAATCATTAGAGTTTCTTCACGTAATCTCAGTGAAAATATTGCTTTCTAAAAAAAGGGAAGAAAAAAGGCATGGAGGGCAGAGTGAACAGGGTTATTGGTGGCGAACCTACAACAGGGGTTCAGAATTTTGCTTCTTCCTTGTGGTTAGTTTTCTGATCCAGAGTCGTCTTCGTCTGCAGAGCCCTTGAAGCAAGCTGACTCATAGTGCTTGTTCAGGTAGGACTTGAGAGCGAAGGTCTTATTGCAGCGCTTGCATCTGTAGTGCTTGAAGGCAGAGTGTGTTTGCATGTGGGCGCGGAGGTTTGAGCGGTCAGCAAAGGCTTTGCCACAGTGGGCGCAGGCAAAGGGCTTCTCCCCCGTGTGCGAGCGCATGTGACCTTGAAGGAGCCACGGCCGACTGAAAGCCTTGCTGCACACATCGCACTTGTGCTTGAGGTCGTGGGTGAGGATGTGCATGGCCAACGCCGGCATGGACACGTACACTTTAGCACAGGTGGGACACTTGCGGGCCATCTTGCTGTCCAGGCTGCGGTGCGTCTGCTTGTGTCTGCTGAGGTTGGAGGAGGTGGCGTACGTCTTGCCGCACTCGTTGCAGGTGTGGCGAGGCGTGCCGGATCCCCTCTCCTGAGCCCCAGCGTTCGCACTGCTGCTCCTTGAGCCCCCTCCGCGACTCTCGGTGTCTCCCTTTCGCCTCGAGCGCCCGTCAGAGATGAAGAAGGCATCCATGGTGTAACCCTCGGCCAGGGCCTCCGATTCACCACTGTAGAAGCCGCTGGCTGTCATGCCAGACTGGGGGCTGTCGGGGTGCTTCAGGTCGGGGTCACAGTACTCCCCTCCGCTGCTCACCTGGGTGTACAGGGGGTCTGACACCGGCGAAGCCAGCTTGTGCTCCATCTTCTTCTCCCCCTGGTATACAGATGGCGTGATGTAATCCTGGATGTAGCCTGGGTAAGAGACACACGCAAACACAGTTGGCCAGGGGTTGTGATGGATAAGGACACAGTGACACGCTGGTGATTACATGATTATCATGTTGGATGATTGCCCTTCGTAAAATGGTGAAAGGAGTGAGTGGCAGCACAGAGCTAATTGCATTTTTTTTTTCTCCACAACTCACAGGTTGTACACACAATAGTGCAGTGATGCAGGGAAACAGGATGCGCTCAGCTGCGTTCAGGGAGGTTGCAATTTTACAGTGAGGATGAGTGCTAGATAATAGCTCATCACTGAAGTCTCCTGTGTGAGAAGGTGCACGTTGAAGCCCCTCTTAAATAAAGTAGTCTCATTGATCAGACATCCTTTTCTTCATCTATGGTGCATCACTTCTGTGGCTGGGGCCTGTCTCCATGGCTGCTTAATGAATGCTCTGTGAGCGCTGGCATTAGGATTTTTAGTCGAGTCTCAACACTAAACCTTAAATACATTATTTCTCAAGAATTTTTCTTTTTGCAGTTTTGTATTTTTTTTAATGAAAGTGCTGTAAGAAAACAAAACAAACACCTCAAGCAGGTTGCTGATTTGAAAGCTTTCTCTATGAATTACTGTTTGTTTGTTTCCCTGCAGACTAATACATTTTATAGTTTTGGACCAGATCAACTTGTTACATCGCTACTTACATCCTGTAGGATTTCATGCTACTTCTCCAAGCAGGTTTAAGCATGATGCAGCAAAGCACAAAGTGCTATGAGCGAATTAAATCTCCCCCAACTGTACAGAGCATGATTTCAGAGAGATATATTTTTGTTGGCATCATTCATGTCTTTCCTTTCCCTCCGAAGCTGCTCAGTGCCAGAGGAGCTAAAAGGCTTGCTGGCAGCTAAACGCATCCAAACAGAACTCAATATATATATTCTTATGCTGTGAATCTCAGGAGCTGAATAAATACTAAATGCAATTTACCTTCAGGGTTGATATTGTACAGGTTGAACATATTAGAGCAAATATAAGATGTGGTGAAATTCCTTTCCTGAGAGAAATAGTGCATAACTGCAGAAAAAAAGCCATTCCTAAGCACTGTGTGCAGCAAGCAGTGGAAATTAGGTATTGACTGCTTTTTAATGAAATTCAAAGTTTTGAACTGATCAATAGGCTATCATCTGTAAAATAGTGAAGCTGCTTGAACAGTGGAGAAAGATCAAGTATCTGCGACACACAATAATGTTTCATTGAGCACGGTGCTGCTCGAGCACCGATAATATGAAACATGGCATCATACACATTGTTTGTGAAGAGGGTCACCTGCCTACAGCGGCAAACGGCGCTGAAGTGCCTTCGAGAAACAGGCCATTAAGAAATCAGTTGAAGTGCTCTCTTACTACAGCGTCTCCATTCCCAAGGGTTCCTGTTCACACACCCACTTTGTCAAAGACATGACCGTGACACCCAGGGACAGGGAAACACCAGGCCTGTGCACACATTATCATGCTGCACTGCATGGGTTCACTGTTTTCAGCCACACAGATGGTGTTTGTCTGATAGGGAGAGCAACACTTCCTCAAAGAAAATAAAAACATGAACGAAGATGAGTTGTTTGTAATTTTCAAAACGAAATTCTTACATGTACAATTAAATTCTGCAGCTGCAACAATTATTCGTGGCCACATCCACCTGTTTTACAGTCCCACCACAGAGTGGCATGAAAATAGCTGTAAACAGCACATACAACAGCACGGCCTTTATTTTGCTGATCTTTTTTTTTTCTCAACAAACCAAAGTGCATTAGCGTAAGCAGAGTTGTTTACTATGTTTCAATTACCCAAGGTCAGACATGGAGCTCATCATTTAGGACTTGCACTGTATCAGCCTTTACAGCTCATAGACTCATTTCTCTAATGCAAAGCAAGCATGTAATTAATGGACCCTCTCAGCCACCCCTCTTTGTTGTTCAACAGACACTCAAGTCAAATGTCTCCACAATGGGGGGAAAGAAAATCTCCTGGCACGGCAGAAGTGCTGATGTTAGGTATTTCAGCCTTGCTGAGGATTCTTTTATTTTGCCTTTTCCCTTTTTTTTTTTTTTTTTTTTTAAACACAGCATGAAAAGGACGATTCTTTTGTTCAAATTAAACGCCTTTTTGTCAACATCAATGTAGTGCCTTATCGCTCTCTCTTCTATTTTAATATACTGCTTATTTTTCATGGTGTTGAACAATAGATTCAGGAACAATAGAGAGTGACAATAACTATACAAATGGATTCTTTAATAATAATATAAAATCACGCAGCAGGAAATCTGCAGAACAGTCATTACAAGCTACAATACATACCTGGTAAATATAAATAATGTTTTTATTTCTTGCCATATTTTTTTTTGTCTTTACCCAGCAGCTTGTTTTGAATTGAACAAACCTCTATAGTTTACAAACCAGCCCAGTCTCTTTTTAGCACAAATAAAATGAAATCCACTAATCCTGATGCATCTAAATTTCACTCAACCTTGTTATTGACACAGCTGAATAACAGGTGGGCTTCATCACAACATTTAACTGTGGACTGTGGAGCCCCTCGCGCTGTGAAGATATCCCAACAAATCATAACAAAGACACACATATGGCCCTCTAAACGTGGCCACAAAATGGAAGCGGCGAGCTTAAAGCAGACCGTGAAAGTGAAGGTCGCCGCTCAGCGCTGACTGGAGCTTAACGTGGTCGGTCTGTGTGTTGACCACAGTGCAGCTATGTGCCTTTCTTCATGTTTACTGTACAACCTCTATCACGTGATCGGCCTCATTGCTGCCCCAAGCATTTTTGTCTCCTTCTTTCTCCTTCCCTTCACTATCCCCTCAGCCCAGCTCCCCACCTCCCTCCCGGCCGTACTGTACAGTGTGTAGATGTCTCTAGTGGCGACGATAGGCCTGCATGGCTGAAACTCTAACCCCTGCTAGTTTTCAAATGCCCGGAAGGAAGAGAAAGATGTAGTGTAGCGATGGGGGTGGGGAGACTGTGCATGCTCCATTTGGATGGGAAGAGGGGGGCAAGGGAGGATCGGACCGTGATGGGAACTCAAGGACAATAACAGCTAAGGACAAATGTATCATCTGATACTCATCTCTCATATTCATGAATTTTTTAGTGCACATGATGACCAGATACAGTCAGTCTATGCGTGTTCAGCTACCACAGGGTTGGTGAATTCATACACATACGTAACTGGAGCTTCTCCCGATTAGACACACGTTGTGTTGCCTATTTACATAAGCTAATCCGTGGCTGTGACCTGAATTGTGTCTGTCCTTCACTGGAGTCAAAAAACAAAAGTCTGGGAGCACAGAGATGGGGGTGGGGTGCCTCTGAAGGGGATTATTCAGGATACTGATGCAAAAATCAGCTGGCTGCATGTAGCATCTCATATTAATTTACACTCTACGAGCATGTTGTTGGCCCCAAGCTAAAGTAAAATCTCAGCCGACACAAAAACAAAAGAGGATGCCATCTGTGCTAAGTGTGGAAATGTCAGGCATGCTGAAATCAGCACCGGAGCTGACTACAGGCAGGAGCGCTGGCACATCTCTAACTGGAGCGGGGCAGACTAGTGGAGGCATGTTAACTCACCATTCTCACTGAGACGAACCCCAAGGCTGGTCACCGAGTCTGTGATGGAGCGTGCAAAAGTGAACGAGTCGTCCAGGTGGTGATGATGATTGGATGTGGCCACATTGGACGAAGAGAAATCATCAAGCTTGATCTTCTTCACCAAAAATGAGCGGGGCATGTTTCAATGGATAAAAACACAGAGCTGAGAAAAACGCATGAGAGAAAATAAAAAGACCCTCTGAGGAAGCACGCGAGCAGAGCTGGTTTGACGGTAATCCTTGCGGTTAATGTGAAGACAACGGCCAAAAACATAAGATAAGAAAGAAAATGGAAATCAGTGGAGAACAAGGCTGACGGCAATGCTGTGTGATACTCTCTGGCTCCCCCAGCTTCCCCCAAGAAAAATAAAAAAATAAAAAATAAAAGCGATCCTGTTCAGCACTGGATAGCTCCTGTGATGCAGCAGGCTTAAGGGACCAGTGAGGAAGAGAAGAGATGGAGACAGACAGAGAGAGGAGGGAGAGAGAGAGACTGTCAGACTAGCTGAGATCAGCAATCACGCCAGCCTTTATATGGGGCACAGGCAGTGGAAGATCAGGTGGTGCTGCGAAATGGAGCTGCTTAGCTTTAATCCATCAAATGTCCCCGGGGACACACATCAAATTACTACTGAACCGTCTGTGCATTCGCACACAGACAGAGGAGAAAGAACACAGCCAGACCCCCACTGCCCCCACTGCTGCTCCCCCTTCTCCTCCACTCCCCTCCCTCTTTCACCCCGCTTATGCTCCATGCTCGGAGGAGGAGTAAAAGAGGAAGGCAGACAATGGAGATGTGGATGAGAGCACACTCAGTGTCCTGTCCCCCATTGTTTTCAGATGAAGTGGCACAGTTTATGTTTGCCGTGTACAGGCGCTGCCTCCCTCATGTCATCTCTGTTACCTCAAACAGCCTCAGATCTTTCCGTCCCTTCGACACACTGCACTGTACTCACAATCACAGAGCACACATACAGTAGAGGAGAGGTTAGCTGAGCGTCTGCCAGTGCAGGACCTTTATTCTAAAGCTGCACAGGATATCAGCACTGTTGACGAGTGGGCTACCGGGGGGAAGTACTAGTGCTGCACTGCTCAGCTTGTCTCTCTCTCCCCATTATCACTGCACAGATGTGTGTCCTGCCATGCGTGGCAGTGAATTATCTGATTAATTAATTACATCTTTTTTGATTAGGGTGAAATCTAGAATTAGATCCGTGCTTGCTAAATTGGCCAGATATCTCTGGGTTGGTTTGTATATGTGTGGATTCATTAGTTCACTCTATGAATTTTATGCTACATTATACAGTGTATTTTTCATTAGAGCTCAACAGTTGTTGTTCCCTCGTTAGAATAAATCAAATTGAAATAATTACAGAGGAAAAAAATCTTGTGTTTGCTTCTAAAAGCAACAAGTTTTCAATTGAAACAGAAATGATTCACCTGTATGATTCATCATCAACTGGAAACACTTGTGTCACTTGTTTGATTAATTAACATCTGACAGCATTAAAACAATAAGATTAACGACTAACACTTCTATTCCTGTTACAGCAAACATAATATCGGTGGAGCAAGTGTAGGCATCAGAAAGTAGTGCAGATCTATGTGTCTACTCTGTTCTGTCCTATTGTGCAGCTGTTCTGCTTCTGTGGCTGTTGTGTAACAGTGGCTGTGGTGAGGTCATCATGATGGAAAAGCAAAGTATTGCAGGAGGAAATTGATTTTTTTTTCAAATGATTTAGAAAAAATAAAATGTTAGAAAATAGTGAAAAATTGCAATTTCTGCAAAAACCCCAGGTGACATGTTTATATTGCTCATTTTGTGCATTCAACAGTTTAGAAACTAAAGCTATTTAATTTAATCAGTTTAATTTTAAACCAAAAAAATAGCAAAAAATCCTCATGTTTTAGAGGCTGTAAATATTTGCTTGATAATTGTCTTAAAGGAGCTGTATTTGATGTTGCTAGCCAACGTTAGCATTAACAGCTGTTTGCTAACCAGTCGAGAGGAAATGTTGCGGGTTCAGAATCAAACTTCATTCCTGTACTCACCAAGAGTTGACACCAGTGGTGGAAACAGAACCACTTTTGTTTTGTTTCTATTTCTATTACTATCACTTCCTCTGCTGAAGTTAGCATGCTAACCAGCTAGCCCTCGCAGTTCCATCTCGTAATAATACTCGATTAATACATTATAGTAGCGTCCAGTCCACCTGGCAAGTGACCATCACCACCACCTGCTCCTGGCAAGAAACCATGTTCAGCGGCAACTTGCATACAGCACCTTTAGTGGTTGATTCCTAAAATTATTGGAGATTAATTTTCTGCTAATTTTCACAGTATCTGCATTAGTTTTATATCATTTTGTTCATTTTAACACTCATATCCTCAAACAACATGTTTACAATGAGAAATGTATAAGACCACTTGTAGAATCCCCTGGAAAACTTGACACGGTCCTTCATCCTTGAGATGGAAGGTTGAACTCATGACTGATGTCATTCATTTCATTTTGCACTTTCCATGTCGATCAGGCTCCTAAAATCGTGCTTGAATGTGGTTAAAGGTGCTATAGATTTATCCAGACGTTTAGGGGTGCCCCCCTCACCCGGGTCACTCTAAATCATCCCTGCCGCTACGAGTGACCCTGCATCTCGGACGCGACAGGTTTCAAGAGGGGGCGGTTGTTAAATCAGTGCAGTCAGGATTTATCACACATATGTGATTGTACATTACGGGACAAGTTCACGTTGCTGTCACCAAACTGAGCTTATAGTGTAGAGGCAAGGACGAGGAAGGTCAGGGCAAGAATCACTGTCTAAAATAATGAGCTGAAGTGAAGCTTTTTGTTTTTGTTTTTGTGGTGTAATATCTCTTTTAATAAACATCATCTTGTATGAGTCGTCAGGGGAATATTTCACAGAAAATCATAAACTCCATTTCTTTAATTATCCACCACCTGTTTTCCTAAAGATACCATCACCTGCAGCGTCTTGTGTTGATACGTCAGGGTTGTTGCAGAGATCATGATTTGTTCATGAGAAGAAAAAATCTCTCTAACTGCTAAATTATTCTTCAGTCTTGATTCCATGGAGCAGGAAGGTTAAAATGAACAATGAACCTGCCTTGACTGATATTGAACTCTTTCAGCATCTTTTCAAACCTGCAGTCGGTATCTTGGTGAGCTACAGTTCACCTCTGACAGACGCTCTCATTATTCTGCCCCTCTGTACGGTGCAGTGAAGCTCAGCCAGTTTCCTTCTTTAAAGTATAAACATGGCAACGCTCACATCAATATGGCAAGTGCAAGGAGTTTTGAGTAGATATTTAGACGGCGATAGTGGGGATGGGAAAAATCTCAATCAGGGCTGCAATAATAAGTAGTTTTATTTTGGAATAATATTACAAATTAATCAATTGATTATTTAGTCTATGAAATAAAAAAAAAAACAAACACCCATCCCAACTTACCAGATCATTAGTCCAAAACTGAAAGATATTCATCTTAAAGTAATATATGACACAAAAAATCTGCAAATCCACCGATTTTAGACGCTGGAACCAGAAAATATTCAGCATTTTTTCACAGTTTTGCTTGAGAGATGACTGAAACGACTAATCACTTAACAGAGTACTTTATTTTTAGAGATTATTTTTCTGCTGATCGACTAACTGATTGATGACAATCGTATCGAGTCATAAATCGCATTCAGGTAAATCGTATTGTGACGATGCTATCATGTTTTGTTATTGTTTTTTTCCAACACAACAACAATGCTGTTTAAATAACTGATTGAAACCTAGTAACAAGTCATTAAGGTTTCTGTTTTTCTGAACCACGATGAGTTTATATCAATATTTCATATATCTGCCATATTTATTGATACTGGAAAAGCACTTATATTGATGTCCGCTCCCCCAGCTGAGCCCGGGCTGAAATGTAATGACATAATGGAAGAAGCCACCTGTAACTGGAAAAGACGTCAGTCAGCCTGTTTACAGTAACATCACATAAAATATTCTGTGCTCAGGCTGTATTCTGCCTCATATTAATATAATATGTAAATTAATTATTGCACCGCTCCATCACGTATGAGATTTAAAGACAAGTTAAAGAATGAGTGCAACAAGTTAGCTACAGGTTAGAGGTGAATTGTGACAAACAAGAGGAAACATGCTGTTTCAGTTTACTCGTTTCCAGCAGCAGGAAACTCATTGCCAATTGTTCCCACATCCTCCTCCTCCTCCTCCTCCTCATGCCAGAGCTCCGGTCCACTTATGGCCCCCAGACTCCCTCTGACATGTGGTCACTGCCTCAGGACGTTACCATAGTGACTGACCCCCTCAGGCTGGAGGAATGGTTTTTACTTTGCTTTGCTGGAGCAGGGGGCTTCACTCTGGTCAGATGGGACGGGACGGGGGGGGGGGGGGGGGGGGGGGGGGGTGAAGCTGTGATACAATCAGCCTCATTTACATCCTGTATGGCCCTCCAGGGTTACAGAGATGACCTGGCCCCGCCGAATGAATGAAGTCAATCTAGTTGATTTGTTCCTTCGCACTGTTCCACAGGAGACTCCACCTACAGTTACCCCATCTGCAGAGCTTTATTATCTCTATTTACAGACATGTGAAGTCTGTTTAATCATTTAGCTTTCAGCTAATTCATACACCTGGCAAATTCTGACAAAAAAGAAGATTAACTGAACAGAAAATATGATTTATGGTCTCCTAATAGCCACTGCTTATATAAAGACACTCTGAGCTTGTTGGGGTAGGTGAAGAGAAGCTAAGAGTCCATTAGGCATAGCCATCTATAATTCACCTCACTCTTGCTTACTGGGTCACTTCAATGAGGCTTTTTTGAGCTGCTACAGCAGGAGACTGTTGTGCTCTTTAGAAAGACAAGAGCTGATGATGATTAAAAAGTTTAAAATACAACATGAATTTGTTTAAGATGCAACAAGTATATATTTCATTGCAAAGGTCTTATTTATTTTGTGACTCTGGCAGCCGTCATGCATGCATTTGGCTCAAAATCCTTTTTTAAATGTCTGTTTACACAGACACTGATCAGACATGGCTCAATGGTTAAGGTCACGAAGGCAATATTTAACATTTTACTGTGGATTCCCAGTCCAACATGAAGTCTGAATGGACTTTAACAGCCTCCCCAGCTGTACTGTATCTAATGCTGTTTGGCAGATAGTTCAGTGTATCACTCATGCCCTATTTGGCTTGTGTCTGCCTGTTGTCCTGTATGCATCTCGGAGCGTGTGTGCATTTGTTGTCCATGGGCAACTGTTCAGTAAATAGGGCAATTAAGTGTGAAAAGCAGAAAGGAGCTAGCATGTTCCTATCTCTTTGGTGGGGGAGATAATTTATGCTAATAACATCTCTACCGCTCAAGCTGCCCAAAAATGATAGCAGACCCTTTTGGCTTCAGAAGAATCTTTTCATCCTCTTGGAGAGAAAAAAAAAAAAAAACTGGTTTCTCAACACCTTGCAAATAAGACAGCTGTGTGGCAGAGAATGAACCTCTCTCCCTCTCTCTCTGCCTTTCATCTCCAGATGATAATCTTTTCTCCTTCACTGTCTTGTATGGTGCATGTTTGTTCTTCATTTAGCCTGTGGAATACTTGAAACCTAGTTTCCCCTCCGCCACCCCCACCACCCCCACCCCCCTGCTCTCTCTTACAGCCGCACACTCTGCACACAATCTATCATCATTTTTCCTTCAAGAGCCGTCATAGGAAGTCGCAGCATGTGTGAATGTATTACTGTAAATAGTATCCTATGCATGAATGATGCTTCTTAATAATACTTAAACTCGAGCTCAGTATGCTGTTCATGTGATATAAATTCCTCCATCATACTGAGGGGCACAGAGGCATTGGGTGGCTGTGCAGAGCAGGGGCCACGATGGCAGTTCAATAAATAACCTCAGTGAAAGTGGGAGCAATAAACCATATGAAATCTCTACCAGCTACCCACTATCATGCTCAGTGAGGAGCTCTCATGTCAGCCACTAAGAACAAATGTGTCAGCTTCCAAGGCGAAGATAATTTCTTTTGTGTACCACCAACAATAATCAAGCCTGAGCAGGATGTGGGTTACAGCTTCAAACATTTGGTCTTAAAGGAATTGTTTGACATTTTGGGGAAAAAGCTTTTTTTGCTTGCTTGCCAAAAGTCAGATGAGAAGGTCGATACCACACTCATGTTTGTACAGTAAATATGAAGCCACCACCAGCAGCTGGCTAATAGTGTTGGGCAGTAACACATCACTCAGTGGCACATTACAGTGAGGGTAGTGTGAAGCATTGCAATCTGAACTTTAGTAATTATATTAAGTTGACTAGCCAGTTATGTGCAGGGTTTGATGCTTGGTGTTGGACCATTCAGTGGACACACTGGAGGTGGTGAGAGGAGCAAGGAAATTCTCTTCAACTTCAGAGTTGTCTCACATGCTAACGTGGAAAGCCCCAATCATGAATGACCTGGATTTGTGTGGATCCCACAGCGTCACTGAGAACCCGACGTCTGGAGTGCTAACATTAAGTTAGCCGTCAGTGGCAGCAACAGTAACCAAGTATATAATAAAAGTAGGGCTGAACGATATGCAAAAATCAATGGTCTGTTTTGACACATTTTACCTTTATCAAAAAAACTGCAGCTCCTGTGATTTGGATTTTGCACTTTGGCAGATAAAATATAACGGGTAATTAATTACATTTATCAAGTGACTTGCAGAACACTTACTTAGCTAAGCATAAAGACTGGAAATAGAAGCTCTTTAATTAGCATGTTGTATGTTTTTTCTTTAATCTGTACAGAAACTAACGTATATAAATGACAGTTCCCTGTATGTTTAGCGCCAAATTGTTTCTTGGATAGAACCAGTTGGATACTCCAGGAAGTTACTGGTCCAAACTGAGAAGTGCATGGTAGGGCCTACATAACCCTCTTTAAGTGTCCTGGGAGGGGGATTTTGTTGCCTTTGGACAGAAGCAGGCCATTCACATTATTCATGCTAAGCTAAGTTAGCCGGCTGCTAGCAGTAGATTCATACTTAGCCCACAGACATGAGAGTGTTCTCCCGTAACGCTCAGATAAAAGGCATATAAGTGTGTTTTCCCAAAAGTCAAACTTTTCCATTAACTTCGGATGAGTTTGACATGGAGGAGGATTTCTACTTTTAGTTATATTGTCTCTCATATATTATTTTCATTTCAGCAGAAGCTGTAATAATTTCATCCACAGCCAAAGATGTTCTACTGGAGCGTTCCAGTGTGTTCCTAGCGAAGTACTTTAATTTTCTAATGCTGTAATTAAACCTTAAGTATAATAGTCATCATCACACCTGGCTCTGATTTATCGAGAAATAATTGTTCAGATAATCTTAGTCTAAATTAATTGGGTTAATTAATCACGACTGTGTCCTCGCCCTCCCTCCCTCAAATAAAGGCATTGTAGGTCTTTTCACATTATGTTCCATCACGAAGGTCAGAGCAGTGGGTAATAGACTGTCGTTTCCAATTTGTACTTCCACGCAAAGGAAGAGCAAATGCATTAGTGAGATGGTATCAGCCTTTTCAAAATTAGACAACAAATGGACAGATCTGCATGCATGTAGCATGAATGGATCTGCCCGGCAGGAAGATTACTCAGTGCTGTGTGTAGCAGCAGCAGCTGCAGCAGCAGAAGCAGCAGCAGCTAGTCTAGAAAACAATTACACACCAGTTACTAATTTTCTTTTTGAGGATTCACTACACCTGTTTGCAGCCAAGGGGCAAACAAAGAGACCGGCTCCTGACAACACAGGACGGTGTGGTTTTTATGAAAAAAGAAAAAAAAAAAAAAAATCTACAACCAAACAAATTTTCCACCAGGTAACACTGAGACAGGCATTTTCCTCTTATGTGTTTTTCCTAGCAGTGCATGTCAGGGAGAGAGGTGAGATCAATTTCCACAGGATTAGGCTGCCTGGGGAAAATGATTGCTTTTTCTAATACTTAGTAACAATTTTTCAATTTCCTGTGGTCTTTGTTACTCTCAACATTTTTGCAAATGAGCAAAACAGAGGCAAGCGGCGTTGCTGCTCTGCGAACTTCACCTTGGGACCAAGCATCATTTGCATATATATTGAGAGCATACGTTTTTGGTTTATAATAGTCACCATTCTGGGGTGGGGGTGGGGAACTGGGGGCGGCTGGCAGGCATTATGTCACCTGTTATGAGGCCCTTGTCCATGAACATCCCTGGGAGACGAAAGCAGGCGATAATTACGGTGCTGGAACTAAACTGGTGTTGCTCTCTCCCTTCACACATTGTTTTAAATCTGAGGAGAAAAAGTAAAACAAAGACGGCTGCGGGGCACGTCTTTGTTTCCAAGCTCCCAGAGATTTTCAGCAGGGGCTACAAAATTCACAGAAAATGAAATTAATCTATCGGCACAGCACTGATCCTGTGGTGATTACGGTTTTAGCCTGGCACTAATAAATCCACACGTTCCACTCTTTGCACTTTCACAGTGTGCAGGGGCTAACTACAGTCAGGCAGAATCAGAGGAGATGCACTGCAGATGGTCACATGACAAATGGCTTTATTGCCCCGTTATGGAGATTTGAATCATAATTGAGTGTCTCTACAGTGATGTGTGCACTTGGTATGACTCATAGTGAGTCTTTTGCTAGAGGACAGATGAGCTCTGTTGCTTCTACTTCAATCTGCCACTGCATATTTAGATTTCACCTCCAATCTTTTTAAACCAGCCTCAGTATTTATGCTGTTTTTGAATATTTGTGCAAGATTTACGTCTAAATAAAGAGAAGATTTACCGTGAGAGCAAAAAAAAAAAAAAACGGAAACACAGAATAGTAAATCCCACTTGTGAGAAACCTAATTTAATTTCCAAATTGTAAATGCGATACAGTTCATCATTGCAACAGTCAGTTTTATCGGGTATCAAAAAGTTGAATAAAGAGTAATGTGAGCATGCACGTTTGCACACTGATGCATGTGCAACACGCATCACTGCTTCTGTGTGTGTTGAGCGCTTTTCAAAGGGCATGCTTTTGTGCAGGCACAGATGATGCAGCTGGCAGAAGCATGACTATTGCTGGAAGCACGTCCACGTTGGCACACTTACAGAAAGCCCTGGCTCCTGGGTCACACTTTATATAGGCTACATAAAGGCTGCCTGCCCGTCTGCTGTCTGGCCCATCGATAACGGCCATGATGCGCAGACTGAGAAGTGAAGAGACCATTTGAATCGGTCTCTTTTCTTATATCTTGAGCTGAAATGATTAGTTGATGAAGTGATCAAGTGGGTCAAAAGAAAATTAATCTGCAACTATTTTAATTATGAAGTCATTATTTAAGTAATTTCATGAAATTCCCTAGTTCTTGCATCTTAGTTGTGCCAATGTGTCACTATTCTTCATCTTATGTGATAATAAACTGAGTATCTTTAGATTTTGGACTGTTGATCAGAAAAATAAAGACTTCTGAAGGCATTAGCAAATTGTGATTATGAAAAATGATCCCTTTTTGCTGATTAGGCTGATGGAGAAAATATTTGCAGATTGATCAGTAATGAGAATAATCACTAGTTGCAGCCCTACTTAAGTTATTATCAATTCTTTGTCATATACCGAAGTAGGTTGACCTGCTACTGTCCTGTGTGATGTGTGCAAGTGTTTTTGTTTAATAAATTGCAGATGAAGTTACACTAAATGTTACAAGATGCATATAAACCAAGCAGAATCTGTTCATCAAGATAAAATCATCAGGCACTTATCGTTTACATGCTTCAAAACTCCAGTTAGGTTGCCTTTGTCGTTACCCCGAGCTCCCTCTCAACACTCAGCCCAACACTCAAAATCAAACTCTAAGAGGAAATTGTGTAGTTGTGTAATTTTTTAAACAGGATCAATCATGTTTCCCATGTAAAGATAGCTCAATTTATTCTGTAATTGCCTGATAAATTAACCAGCACAGACACCTGTCAAAACAGCAGACAATCTCTGTGAATCCACCTCCCAATAGGCTCATCTTGATAGGCTAAGTTGGTAATGACAACTCCCCAAGTCTGTCCCCTCAGGCTGAAGGATGAGAGCGCCATAGAGTTCTCTTTTCCCATCCGTCCCTATTAGGATAATGCATCAAATAGACATTTTAATTTGAAGTTCATTTTCTCCTCAAGGCTCTGTAAATGTCTGCAAGCACGCATGCTGGAAGAGATAACCTTTCTTTGCAGTATGTGATCTTTTTATTTTTGTGTCCTAATGAAATGTTCACTATCGTTTGCCACATTTGGGCTTTGTGGACGAGTGTAAATTCAGGATATTCCAGTGGCTTTTATTTTCTAAATTACATGTAAGTGGCTTAAAAAAAACAAAAATAAATCCTGATGTTTCATTAGCCCCTCCTCCAGCTGGAATAAAAACAAAACAGCAGATGACTCATTGATTTCCACAAACAAACCAAATTGCCAGGAGTGGTACACACCAGTGTGACTCTGAGGAAACCTCATCACTCAGCAGTTATATTGCTGTGCACCCAGCGACCCCCTTTTTCAACCTAGCGAGTGTGACGATAACGTGCGTGAAATGAGCGCCGAGGCTTGCCAGCGGTGCCTGAGCCCTCGCAGGGCCCGACACCTGCCTGCGCTCAGCTGCTCCTGCCACGCTTGACCGCATGTGGCTAATAAACAGACCTGTCCTTATCACTGGAACTCCATTAACGGGGGTCGCAGTCACCTGAATCCCTCGCTGGGGCGACAGCAAATTACAAGGCAAATGTAATGGGTTTTGCTATATTGCCACACACTGAGATAGTGAATAACACCAAAGGCCTGATGTTATTACATGTCCCCGGGACGCTGGCTCTGTGTTTTATGATGACTACAGTGAAAACCAGGTCAGTGCTCAAATTGTCATGGTCTTCGCTTCCATTGCTCCAGTTCTATCTATCATGTCCATTCAAAGAGGGGACAAAGGCATGCAGCAGGTCGTGCACTTCACATGTCGACCAGTGTTGAGCACTTCAGACAAGTGTCTCAGTCTGCAGCCTCACACGGGCAGGAAACTGCTCTCTTCATTATTACCTATATGAGCTGACAACATTTTCTTGAAAGAGACGTACAAAAAAAAAAAAAGCAAAGTGATTAATCAGGTCGCCATGTGGTTTAGATCCAGGGAACCTTAAAACAGCTATAAACGACATTTTTTTTATTTTATTATTTTACACTAATAATATATCAAGTGACAATGTGAAAACAGTGTGAAAGGAAACGCTTGTAGTGATGAACCTACAGAGAATTATCAGCTGAATCTGCAGCTCTGCTCAGCTTTATGGTGCTTTATAGCTGGTGTCAGCTCATTAGTTTAGCTGTCCGGTCCATAAATTTACTGTTTTGGTTCACTCTCACTGCTCTCACAGCGTAGTTTTTGGCCACAGTTTTCACTGAAAAAAATACTACACTATCTTTCCAGCACAAAACAGCACATGGGTACAGTTAGCAACCACCTGGTGGACATAGTTGAGCACTTAGCAGCTAGAGAGCCAGATATTTCCCTCAGGAGTTGATAGAGACCAAAAAGAAAGCTAAAAGAGAGAGAATATTATTCATCAGGTGGCGATTCCAAATATAAGATAATGCTGCTCTGCAACAGCTGCTAACAGTTAGCAAGCTGGCTCAGAGAGCTTTTTCCTTTCTAAATAAAAGTCAAAAGAATTGACCCTGTGAACAGAAGGCCAAGTGGGATTAAATGGCACAGTACAGAGAAAAAAAGAAAGGCAGTCTCAGACCTATTGTGACTGAGTAGTGCTAGCATGTTAGCTATTAGCTTATCCAGCTAAAGTAGTTCACACATCTGATGAGCCAAACAGTGACGGGCCAGTATATTTGGACACAATATGATTAGGTAATTTGTCCGTCTTTATTTTGAATGTGTCTATGGATGTTTTTAACAATTCATTTTCCATTTAAGGTAGAAATATGTGGACCAACTAGTCCCTGAAACACTTTTGAGGATATTGATATTTTGACAAAGTTGTGTAGAGTTTCATGAAGGAGCTGCCTTCCTTTGACGGCCTTAGCTATTAGACAGCCAATACTTCCTGATAGGATATGCAAAAAACCACAGGGTTATGAGTACATTTCAGCTGTGTTATCACAATATGTTTCTAAATCCAGAATACATTAGACCAGGCCATATGGTACATTGCTTTAAATTAAAGATTTTAAATAAGACTAATTTAAAAAAAAAAAAGAAAGAAAAAGAAAGAAACTGAGTGAAACTTTCATCACTTGATTATTTGATGCAGTATTTTTTGTCCCATCTAGCCTGTAGTTATTAAATGCAGCCTCTCTGTGGCTTACAGGAGGAAACGGCTCCCTGTAACGGAAACAGTCAAAGACACTGGGGTTTGTTTTTGATTATTGAACCCTGTATCTTTTCTCTGGCCATACATCTTCCTCTGCCAGGCCTCCCAGGGGCTTCAGGCCATCCAACACCACAGGCTAGCTCTTGAGAAGGAGGCAGGGACAATGATACCTGCAGGTCCCTACCCAGGCTCAGGAGATACCACTGGGGCCTCATTGACAAATTGTCCTTGTCTGGCCGCATGAGAGAGTGGGGATTGCGGTAATTGCATATTTCCCTCTAATTGCATTTGTCACATGTGGGGTCTGCTGCTGTGGAGCCAGGTCTGAGGCCATTCTCAGTGATGTGTTAAACCAAACAGCTGAACTCTCACCTGCACCACGAGAATGGGATGTGCAAGAAGAGGCCTGCAAAGAGGGCAATAAATTATACAGTGGCACAAAACATCAGCAGAGCAGCAGTGGAGTCGGGCACGGAGGCTAGTGCCAGACAGAGACATGCTGCAGATCCATTAAAGCCTCAGACGTGGTCATGAAGGTCTCAGTGATGCTGCTTTAAGGACAATCAAGGGCTTCTGCTTGCATGATCAGATGACCTGAACAAAAGTCTTCAGAGAATTTTGCATGATAACATGTTTTATTTTAACACAACCACAACTCCTGCCAGCTTCTACTAGAATAATTTCAGGTCTACCGTTGTAATAAATACAATGGCTTAATTATGTGAAGTGCCAAAATCTGAAAGATTGTGACTGAGATTTGTCCAAATATGGAAAGGACAGGATGGGATGATTTGGATCTGTTTGATGTATTTTTAGCTAGGGCTGCAACAAGCAGTTATTTTTGTTATCAATTAATCTGAGGATTCTTGTTCTGAGTTAATTGTTTTTTTGTTTTTTTTTTGTTCTGTAAAATGTCAGAATATAGTGAATGTGCTCATAGAGAGAAATATAATTTCTCAGAGTTCAAAGCGACATCTTCAAATGTCGTGTTTCGTTCCATCAACAGCCCGATATACAAACATTATTAAATTTATTAAATGTAAAAAAAAGAGAAACGCAGCAAATCCTCACACGTGAGGAACCTGATAATGTTTGGCATCTTAGCTTGAAATATGACCAAAAAGATTTACTGCTTTCAGGTTAATTTTCTGCCGATCAACTTATCATTTCAGCACTTTCTTTTTTCCAGCCCTGTTTCACATGTTTCAGCCCTGTTTTCCTGCTTCAGCAAAGTTTCATGTGGCGGGGTTGAGGTGGGGGCAGTAATAACGAGCAGCTCTCATCTTGGCTTCTGCTGCCTCGTGATATGCGCCCAGGCTGCTGCATTATACAGAGGGGTTGTACAACTACATTTTAATCCACTCGTGTTTCTGGCCTGATAAAAGGATTCTCTCCATCTCTTTCTGTTTAATTCACACCATCATCAATCAAATGTGTCCCTGTTCTCCCCCCTCCCCTCCCCTCCTCTCCTCCTGGGTTTTGGGGGTCTGCAGCAGATAGGTTGGGGGTCCCCCGAGGGGGTTAGGGACATGACGGACTGGTCACAGATGCCACAGAAATTAAAATGCAAGAGTCTGTGCAAGGTGTTACATTTCTCAGACATGCTCATTTGCAGTAATATCTGAGCAACATAAGGAGGCTTATCTGTGATTCCACATACGACTCTCACAAGATTATCTGAATATGATTTGAAAAAAAAAACACGCTATTTGGGCGTCCTATCTCCATAGTGTGGCTACAAGTGTGGAAGATTCCCTGTGTGGCGAATACACTGTTTTTGTCCTCCACCATTGTCTGCACATGACAGTCGCCACAGGCTACTTAGTAATGAATATGTGCCTGTAGCATGTGTGCTGTGTGGAGCCTATGAATAGAGTAAATATGCACATCTCTGCACAACAGGTCAGCGTCTGAACACAGATAGAAGAGAATATGATCAACCACAGAATGAGCTCATGAAACTACAAAGGAATTATGTATAAACAGCTGCTCAGTCAGTGACTGAAGTGTCAAGCAATGATGTCTGATATCCCAGCAAACCCTTTTTGTCTAAATAAGGCTACAGTTCTGTGTTCTTCGTTGTCTTTCATAGATATCCACAAACGTCTGATGGTAGTTTTCTAGTTCTCTCTCTGTGACACATGAATATACACTCGTCTGACAGGTAATACAGACTGTAACAAAAATAGCACATCTGTTAAAAAGCCTATGTCAAACTATTTCATGACATATTTATAAAAGAAAAGCAGATTAGTTCATGTACCATAGTTACCACAGAAGTGCAATATTATCTCGTCTTGCAGTACATCGTAGTGTCACTGCTGTGTCTTTTTACTATTTAACAACTAAATAAAATAATAAATAATAACTTTACATGAAAAAATATTCACACATGCATACATTGAAAAAGTTAACCATCAAAATTCTGATCAATACATAAACATACATGTCACACAAGACATAGACACCAGATTAAATAAACTTATTTAAAAACAAAAAAAAAGATATTGATTTTGCAACAACAAAACTCAGTTCCCTTTCCTTTTACACCTCAACATGAGAACAATCGATGTCTTCAGACTGTGTGCAGCTTGATAAGGACCCAAAGATACAGTATATTCAGAGATACAGTCGAGGCCATGAAGTGCTTCAAAGCTAATGAGTAAAATCTTATAATTGATTCCGTGATCAAGTGTAAAGACGTTGGTGAGGGAGGAATATGACCTCCTTTCATGGTTTAGTTGTGTAGCTGCTGCATTCTGCACAGTCTTGAGTCTGTGAATTGTTGCGTGTTAGCAGACACATTAGCGATCTCAATGTGAGGAAATGAGAAGAGATGCATGATGGATTCAGAGTCTCTGAAGCTCAGGAATGAACAGATTGTGGCAATATTGTGTAGATGATAATAACAAGATTGGGCAACGCCACTAATATGCAATTCAAAATTAAGGTTATGAATCAAAACAAATAAAATCACACTTTTATTTACGTTTTTTTGACAGAAGACTTAGTGTTTCCGCAGATTGTCAGGGCCAAGTGTAAGTATTTCAGATTTCATCAGAAACAAAACGATTAAGTATCTTTTATGATGGACAAACTAGTGGTTTCAGTCTTTACAAATAGTTGTGTATCATCAGCGTAAAGGTGGAAATGCCATGCTTACGAATGAGATGACGAAGTGGATAATGAAAACAAAAGGGGACTCGAGGATGATTAGTCTTGATCTTATGTGTGGTCAACTTGAACATACAGTAACAGAGAGGGAGGAAAATTTAACTTAACAAGCAGCTCAAAATTAGCAAAAATATAATATAAACCTGAGAATAAGTTTAAAGTCACAGAAACTAATTCCAAATATAACTTGTTCACGTGCTGCAAGTCCTCACCTAATGCCCCAAAACACCCTGTAGACGCCGAACGATAGACAGAAGAGAATCATTTTATATTTGTGAATCAAATTCCAAACAGTTGTCGTCCTTTAAAATCTCCATAAAATCTTTAATTGTGTTCCTAATTCAAGACCTCATACTAAGTAGTCTTGGACCCACTTGGGTATCAGACATTTTGACTCACTGACCTGAGACCTGTGGCAGTTAAACAAGACCCTATCCAAGCTTCTTAGATTGAATATAATTTGAACCCAGTTTGAATCAGGTCGAGGGTTGGGTTTTGGTTCCTGGTTCCTGAAGACCTCTATTTGCAGAATTTGAATTGACTCACTTTCTTGTTCCATCCATAAATCTCCTGACAATCGATCTTTGTTCTTTTGTAGTTCAACATTGAAGGCTTTGCACAGGAGCTTACTCCGCTTTCATATCACGTAAAGGTCCCTGACAGATTTGTATGCTGTCAACATTTTATCTGTATGAAAATGATACAGCCGTGCTATGTGTGGCATTTTTGAAAGGACAAAGGATACAAACATGCATCATGTGGTTATTTAGTTTTACAGGCTGTTCTTCAGTGCAGTCGCCCCTGTAATATGATAGCAGGTGACAGGTGTTGGAAGAGGAGAAAGTAAATGTCTTGTCTTCCCTTGCTTCAGTCTTTTTGAACAGTCCAATTTGAACAAAGGATTAAGTGTCCATCATTAATCATAGGCTAATCTTGTAGATTTAGGCAAGTGGTTCCCAAAAGTCAATACAGCCATAATTTAATCACAGACTGTCATCACATTTTATGGAGCAAAATGGAGAGCTGACAGACAAGGTTTTGTACAATTTGCTTTCAGCTGATCTGCTCTGTGCACAACAGGCTGAGTGTGAAGACGCAGAGGGTTTTTATGTTTTATGTTTATAGTGAAATCAATTAGTTTAGAATACAAGAGGAGATGGAAACGTTGCAGTCAAAGAGCTGAGGATCCAATACAGACTTCAGACTGTGAGATCTGCTGCTAATTTTGCAGGATAATAAAGTAAAAGTAAGAAGCTGCCTGAACTCTATGCTGCACTATAAACAGAATAAGGACAAGAATAACAAGTGGCTGAGGTGGATCCAGGAGGCTTTTATTATGAAATCTGAATCGAAGTCATGTTATATAAATGCTGTATTATTAATAAATGTCAATGAAGCGTACAATGCAAACACAAATTCCTGTGCAAATTGTATTATGAGCTATGGTAAATTCAGGTTTAATGATCTAAAGCAGTTACTTTATACACAGTAAAAACACATGTAACATGAAGTTAGTATGATTCCCTAACATGGCTTCTGCTCTCAGAGTAACTGCAGCCCTACTTCATAGTTGTAGTTCGTAGTTTGTGGGACAAAAGTATAAATATTTCATTGAGAGTAAATAATTCAACACCTGTGTATTCCTCTGTGGTTCACTAGCAGCTCTGATCCAGTCACTTCAAGACATCTTTTGTGGATGGAGAGCCCTTCAGCCTAAATGACACTTGGCCAAATAGCACTTAAGTACTTGCTCAATATTTTAACAGGGCCATGCAAGGAAGCTGTGGAGTGGTTGAGCTGTTCCTGTAAAGTAGAACAGGTGGATTGTTTTTGGTGTAGAGCCACAGGCAAAAAGCTCCTATTAGTGGCTGCAGAGCTTCTCTATTCAGGTCTAATAATTGACTGAACTTCTCTGCTTCAAGTGCAATGATTTAGTAACACAAGGAGCCGATTATTAGTATTATTACAGAATTAGAATGTGTGAGTCTAAGTCTGTAAGCCGTGGCATTTTAAAGAATAAGGCTGTCAGTATTTTACATTTTTCTTATTGTCAACAAATTCCATGAAAGCAACTGGGCTCCATATATGTATTTGTTTAATTATTTATATATTTATTATATTTTGTTGCCTTTGCTTTTCTTTAATGTAAATTAATGTAATTTTACTTATGTCTATATACACTCAGTTGCTGGTTTATTACCTACATCTAATGCAAATACAACAGTCCTGCAATAAAAACTGTTTCTGATGTTCAGTTTTTGTTTTAGAGACGTGTCGTTCACCTTTACAATCATGTTGGAGGATGTGCAGTAGTGTGTGGTGTATACAGAGAGGTGTTTCTGCTGTTCAGCCACCCCTCATTGATTTAAACAGGGTGAATGAAATAATAGTATCATTTGTCAGTATAATGCAATGCAATTCAACGGCACCACAACCTGCGGCGTCCAACATGACCATGAGGTTTTTGAATCAATGCCTCTCTGAAACAGTTGCAACTAATACCGAACATTATAACCTTCATGAAGGAAGGATTTACTGCAGGACTGTTGAATTAGACTGCATTAGTTGTAGCTAGGTGTCCCTTATAAACTGCCATCTGAGTGGATGAGTATATACATGCAGTATGTATATTTGCAAGTACATATGTGTATACTGTATATATTATTTTGGCTTTATTTCCTCTTTCTGGGACAGGTTTTGGATGTCCGATACAAATAAGAATAAATACAACACACAAATACAAAAACATGAATATGCGTTTTCATCTTCAAAAAAACAAAATGGCAAAATAATACACTTAGGCACTATATAAATATATATATATATATATATATATATATATATATATATATTTTTTTTTTTTTTTTACCAAATGTCACTCAAACAGCAATAAATATAGATTTTTTGGGGGACTGTGAAAATACTAATAATGAAGGAATATGTCAATCTGTGCAACAGTGAGAGATTTTCATGGGATTTCTTGACTATGAGTAAAATATCTCCAGACATTAAAGTTAAAGTGCGACTGGTAAACAGGTTAAAAGATTTTTATTAGAAGTACAGTTTTCTTTTTGTGTCCCGGTAATCAAATTTACCAGACAGTTTTCTGAAGGATCCCCACATAAGTGTTGAAATGGCCATTGAAGAAGCTCTGATTAACGCTCTGTTGATGAGAAAATTAACTTATATACACTTCATTATAAACCCAGCAGACCTCAAGGACCCAGACTTTTATGAGGCTAGGACCAGATGTCATCCAGCCACAGCCCCAATTAATCTCCGGGCCTTGTAACACGCCCCTAGAAACAAAAAAAAACCTGATTGGGTGTGGAGGGCAGAGACAGTGAGTAGAAAGCGAGGGTGAGAGATGCTATCCGGGGAGCAGCCGGCCCTGGCGAGTCTGCAGAGGGTGAGATAAGAGGGGGGTGGCTGCGGCGGAGCCTGGGTCTCAGAGAGAAGGCTGAGGTTATTCATTGCTCTGCCGTGAAAGCTTGAGAAGATTACCCAGAGCCTGGTTGGCAGTGATACAAGGGGGACAGGCAGAGGGGGCCCCCCACTCACCCCTTTGTTCCCCATCCATCTGCTTGAATCTCACAATGGCTCATCGGGACCAAGTAGGGTGGAGGGGTGGAGCAGCGCAGGCTTGCAGAAGAGGAGGAAGTGAGCGGGTGGGGCTGTTGGGGAGGAGAAGGGGAGGGTAGGGGGGTGGGGGCAACCTGCAAGACATTGGGAGGTAATGCGAGGGAGAGTGGAGCTAAAAGGAGGGAGAGATAGCGCGGGCCGAGGAATGAATCCTGGAGCACGGTGCTTGTTGAGATTGAATGAATGGTGCTGCAGCTGACGAGCTCTGACAGACTACATTGGGAAAGGCCAGGGAGGCGGGTGTTCACATTGTTATTTTCTGGGAGGTAATGGGCTGGCAGCTCTTCTTCAGTCTGAATAATCAGTACTTTGGTTAGACGCAGACACCACTTCAAACCATGATAAATACACCACTCCAAACCCTCGCCACCAAGAGGATAGCATTTGTCTCTAAATGCCTTGACCACCGTATTTATCTTGTTGAGGAATGATCAGATGATGAAGGGTGCTTTCTTCTATTACGCGGGTAATTATAGGTGTTTTTACACAGGAAAAACATCAGCGACAGCTTACCTTTACAGCAGGGGGCTTTACAGTATCGTCCCGTTGCCCTGATGGTGGTTTTAAAGGGGAAATAGATCCAGTTTATTGTTATGTTCTGTTCTGTGGCTGCCAAGGAAATGTGTATGCACACATACAGTGTTATTGTGCATGTTATTATTACTGCACTCACAACAGTTTGGTACTTTAACATGATTATTTATTCAACATGATAATAATTCACCATGATGTGCCACTGTAATTGATGATTCACTGCATGCATTTCAGGGTGCAGGACTGCTGTAGGCCTTTCTCAGGAAAGGAGGGCAGATATTTTTTTCTATTCAAAGTGCAGCAGGTTCTATTAATGGCAGTTCATCATAATGCAAGATTCACTGACTTGCTGAGATTCACTGCTCTCTTTTTCACCTTCGTAGCACAATCTCACAATGTTTCTGCATCTCCTGCTAAATGCTGCAGAATGGAAGCCTGTGGATAATGTTTGACAGATTCAATCAGAGGAGGATTTATTTTCTTATGCATCCCATCAGAGCAGGTTAGATTTTCTCCCCATGTTGTCTCAGTGACCCCCCCCCCCTTCCTGGAAAACTGACACTTGGGTCAAACCATCTTTTGATTGTTCTCAGTGTAACTAGTTCACGTGTGACTGTATGAATAGCTAGAGGCTATTACACTGCTGAATATGAATAGCAGACCAATTACTTTGGCCCAGATGGAGCTGTGTGCTCCTCGGAGAACGCTCTTTCCTTGCCTAGCACCCGTACATTCACACACACTCACACACCCAGGAGTCTCGAGACCCTGCGCTCGCTTGGTGGTGAATGTAGAGGGGACGTGAAGAGGGGGTTAATGAGGTTCACAAATATGAATATCTAACTGATATCACACTTTTGGATCGATTCATGTTTTCTCAGTGTGTGTGACATTCATGTTCCAGCAACAGTGATTCGCCAGTTCCAACAGTGTTTTGATTGTCAGCTAATTGCTTAGCGCTGACGGATAACACTCAGCAAAATTGTCATTTTAATAAATCCAAACCTCAGAGAAGACAGGCGCACTGTTTAAGCATTTCAGCTGACCAGAATTTGAGTGAATTGATGTTGTAGTTGAATCCCTGTCCGTCCCCGAGGAGCTTTTACTGGGTCGTTCCCAAAAGAATCCAGTCTAAAACCAAGCCAGTGTAGCTGGCGCTCACACACACAGTGGACATATGGCCAATCTCCCATCGTCTGCTGTGCTATTTACGGCTCAGTAGCCTGTCATTTGTTTTGCCTCTCAGAAACCAGTATGACACCTGTTTGAATTCTCAATAAAAGGCTTTTTTTATGTCTGGAAGAAGGCTGTTGTCACTTAATCTTTCTCTCTACACCACTAATGATTGCTGCTGTGCTTTTCTTATGAGACCGATAGTAACGTTTCTGTTTTTAGTGACGGGCTCACAATGACTGTCACATCAGCTTTCCAAAGTCAAAGAATTCATTTTTCCTTTTACACCACAGCTAAAATCTAATTCTTTGTGGAACTATAGAGAACTGCTGACTCTGTGTGGTCCATTATCTCATCTTCTTGATACATTACCCACTTAATGCTTGAAGCTTATCCCTGAATACACTGGGCAAAAGGCAGGGAAACTCCCTGAACAGGTCAAAAAACTATTGTCAGTGTTGCTGTTTCTTTTGATGTATATACTGTGTAATTATGAAAATGTATGCCCTTTTAATCACAAAACTTATCATTACATCATAACTACTGTTCATTTAATGTGTCATATTAATTGTAGCTGTGATAAACTGTTCTTTGTTCAGAGTGTACTCCGCCTCTCGCCCAGTGTGAGCTGGGATACGCTCCAGCCCCCTGCGACTCTGCATATGATAAGCAGGTATACATAATGGATGGATGGATGGATGGATAGATGGAAATTTGTCATGGTCTGATTACCACAGACTAGGATGGTTTTCTCATGGAATATGATTATTATATTGCTAGCAATTTTAATCGTAACAGAAAAAATAAATTATGCCAATTTAAAGGGGGTTGCTTTAAGTAAGCGCTAAACTACTAATAGTTAAAGTCTTTAAGAGTCTTTAACCTCTGTAATGTGACATATTTCTGAGTGAAATGGAATATGTGGGGGAGGTGTAGTTATACGAGAGGGATTTGATCACCTCCCTCACAGGTGTTATTATATCAGGAAGCCAACAATGAGGGGCATATGAATAAATTAGAGCATAACTACACACTTACGGAAATGTGAACAAACTGTGATCCGGACCTCCACCACACCTCTGACATATAATATTGCTCAGCTAGCAATCCACTAGCTAACAGTGAAGTGTAGTCTTATATGATGGGTGAGTTTAGCTAAGGTCGCCCCAAATCAGGTTTGATTGGATAAGTTTATGTAAATGCCCCCAAGTGCAGGATGACTCATTTTGATATAAATACTCAGAAACCAAGATGTAACCTGACAGAGCTTGGAAGATGTAGTTTTATGTCACTGTGCCTTTAATCTATTGTCTTGTTTGTTTGTTTGTAGGGGTCAACTTTTTGTGTCCAGAGCCAATACAGAGTCCAAAACGATCTTTATAAATACCGAAATGTAATTTAATTGTGTATCTGACACATTGGAATAGCTACAAAATCTGACACTTGATCTCTCACAAGTTACCTGATCCAAACGCTGAAGGTCCAGGGTCAAGTTTAGAAGCATAAATTATTGATTTGATAGAACTGATGAATGCAGCTCGTAAACACAGCCCACTAGAGAGAGGGTGTTTTGCTCTGTTGGAGTTGTTGGAGCTACAGAAACATGGTTCTACAGTGGTGTTAAAGAATGATGTTTCTTTTACCTCATTAACAGTTTTTACCTGAGTACAGTAGTAGTACTAGTAGTACAGACTTACAGAGAGTACTTCAACCCAACAACAGCTAAGTTCAGTTTTGGCCTGCCATCGGTTTACTTATGGAATTAACATAAATTAGCATCAGCTGATATGACCTGCAGTGATGTTTCTCAACTTAACCGAAGAAAGTGACGGTCTGCGCCCTCTGCTAATAATAAGCAGAACTGGAGTTTAGCGAGTCTATGTTTTTTGTCAACTCGAGTGTCAAAACAGATTCCATCACCAATGGGAGGAAGTAATTTTTCACATTCACACACACACTAATTTTCACTCTTATATGTGTGGAAATGCACACGGTGTAAAGCCCAGCTGTCATCAAGGAGAGCAGTTCTGCGTCACGAGCAGGTGACGATGACAAAACACATATGATTAGATTATGATCTGCTTTATTTTAGCCTATACCGATCCATTAAAATATGGTCCAACTGACCCGGATACCAATCTTTAGGACTGGTCATATTTGTCTGTTTGATTTTAACTCCCAAAATTTTACCTACATGGCATCATATTGTGTAAAATACAAGCAAATATGACAGTGAACCAGTGCCTTTCCTGCAGATTTGAGCTTCATTCAACAAACGGCGTAATGATAACCATTACAATTACATCAGTATTTAATTAGAACATAATCAATATCAGTATGCTAATTTTCAGATGTTTACTCTAAGGTAATTATAGCATGTATTTGCTGTACAGCCAGAGGACTCTGAGGTTGTGTCCCCTTTTCCTGCGAGTTTTGGGGAGTTTAAAATCTAAGACCAAAAACCTGCAGCAAGTGAATACAGCAGTAAACCAATGCCTTTCCTGCAGATTAGAGCTTTATCCATCAAAGGCATGTAATGACTGACATGACTGTATTACAATTACATCAGATTTTAATTAGAACATAATCAATACTGCTGATTCCAGTATCTCTTGACTTAGATTATTTAAATTCCTGGCCCCACAAAGTGGGAAAATGGAGAATTTTCTGAGACAATTTACATATTTTTTTGAAAATGTAGACCGTATACATGCGAACAGGTCTTCACTGTGACAGTATGCACAGGTTTAATAGACTCACAATGGGTTGTACTTTGTAATATTTTCCCTGTGACACCCACCGAGTGTGGGTCTCCACTAACCTGAAATGCGTTGATCCAGAGCGATACGCTCACAAGCAGAGGTTGAAGAAATGAATCATCCTTAAGCTCACACCTGCATGTCTGATCAATAACAGGAAAACAGACTTCACCCTTTCACTTTCAGTGTTTGTAATGATCCCTTTCTTCATTAATTTGACAGCAAGTCTTCGTTCTGAGATCAAAGGTTGTTTCCAGAGCAAAACAGATGTTTGCTCCGAGCTCTGTGGACCATAGGAGGCAAATGCACAGGGCCCAGGGGGCTTGTGTGCCCTGGATGTGGAATCATCTTTTGTAACTGTGCTGAAATGCCTTCTTCCTCCACTGCCTATGAATACAGGAAACAGCCATAGGCATGATGCACTCATCAGAAAGAGAGAAAGGACAAAATATACTCTGGAATAAGGATTGATGTTAGAAATGGGGGTAAATAGATGGAAGGAAAGATTAATTTGACATGCACACAGGGATGAATGGAAAGCAGTATATCTTACTTGCTACTTCCCATATGGATCATTGTCATCAAAACATAAGACTTACATTCAAATTACATATAAAGGCAATTAGAGTATAATTTTACTGAGTTTCAAGTCTTTCGTGAATCTGCTTCATAGAAGTGATGAGGGGGAAAAAAGAGACTGGAGCCAAATGACAGAAACAACTGGAGTTTACGGTGTATTTTGAGATCAGAGCCGTCACACAAACACATACTTCCATAGACATGGTTGTTATGTCCATTGTTAGCTGGTTTACAGCTAGGAGTGGACGTATGGCTTGACTGTTTGGGACAAATAAACATGGACTGCACAAATGATGTGGCAGAGAGATCTGACGTTACGAGTATACCATGCCAGAGCCGGCACAGCAGTGGTATGAGGTAAAAGCCAGCATCAGCATCCTGACATGCTCACAAAGACAATGCTAATGTGCTGATGTTTAGCGGACATAATATTAAATATATTAGTTTAGCATGCTAACATTTGCTAATTAGCTCTTAGCTCAAAGTACAGTTTAGGCTGATCCGTGCCCACCAGAGCGATACTTGTTCTGATCCAACGCAGCTATCAACAAGGTGACCTCATTTCTTTGTCTGTTACAAATCACTGTTGAAACATTAATCTATGATCTGGCAGTGCTGTGGTTAAAGTTTGGTTAGGTTTTGGAATAAAATTGTCTTGGTTAGGTTTAGCCAAACCAAGGGTGGATTTAAAAAAAAGACAACTTTGTTAAGGTTAGGAAACTTTCGTTGTCACGTTTACAATATAACCCACGTAGTCGAGGTCGGGGAACGACCATAGTTATGGTTAAAAGAAACTAGTGTTGGCTGTAAATGCTCTGTTGAACCATCCATTCACCCTGTGTCTGTTTTTTTTCAAATGCTTTATTATTCAAAACATTTTCCAAAACCCCAAACCTCTGTGGACTTAGTTGCTCTGTAATGTTACGCTACTTCCTCCTTTGCTCTTGAAATCCTAAGGCTGCGAGAGATAAACACGCTGTATGATGTTCTGGGGGATTTACTGAAACTCCTCTTGGGAGGACTATAGACTGTCCTGTAACGTTAGTCCAATACTTTCGTCTCATTGCTTTCGAAGTATTGGACAAATTAAAACAGTTGACCTGATGATGTCACTCACGGAAAAGTGAAGTGATCAGCCAAGTTTTTTACAATCGTGAATGTCTAGTAGTTGTTGTTGTTGGTTGTTGGCTGATAGCCGCTGAAACATTTCAGTCTGGTAAAAAGTGGTGACACCAACATTTCCATCTCTAGAGCTACATACTCCTAATGTGGCAAAAAAAAAAAAATGCTATGACAGCCGACAGACTATCTTGATGAACAGAGCTTTTAATCGGCACCTGCAGCTCAGTAGATCCACACTGAGAAAAGCTTCCTTTCCTCCTTCCTATTTCCTCTGCACTTGGACGATCATGTGGCCACCAACACAGGAGACATGCTGTAGCACCATAACCTGTTATGGAAGGAACAGGATGCAATGCTCAGGTTTAGAGTGTCACCCTCAGGCCACAGAGTGCTGAGTCAGTCGCCAGTGACAAGGTCTCCTCGCCCTGCTTTCACCCTGACAGCTGAATTATTCATTAAAGCAGAGGAAAGCACAGGGGACCCTGCTAATTTCTCAATGGGATTGTTGGCTGTCCTCACAGTAGGCCGTCCAATGAAAAGACGAGCTCAGAGGGTTGGTTTGAAATGATCTGTGAGTATTTTACTTAATATATTTATGAAATGGACATCACCCGCTATCCACACAATTAAAAGTCCTCTCGGTGACTCATTGACTTGTGGCACAGCGGAGAGATCTTGTGTTTCCTGAACTGATATGGCATTAGCTGCTTTCAAGGACACTGGATGGCGATGTGTGGGAGTCTGAATCAGACCCTCGCAGATTTATTGAGTGCACTCACACCGTCGGATACATCCAGCAGCAGCTCGAGTTGTTTTAAAGGTTGGGGACTCTGCCAGTTGTCGTCATCAAAGAGAGTGTGTCTATGTTCGTGTCCTTTCATAACCGGCACCGAGCCAGTGTGGCGTGCAGAGGTTAACTTAGCATATGACATTCTCTCCAGCACCAAATCCCCATAATGAACTAAATCATGTTGAAGTGAGAGCGTCCAGGGAGAGAGGGGACCGGTATGAACATGGCACATTACTGTTTTTCATCCCCAACTATTCTACTTAGAGAGCAGGAGTTCAGGCATGAGAGAGATCAATAATCTGTATGAGATAATGAAATAAATGATTAAAGCTTAAAAACCCCACACTGGTTACTGCCAAATAACCGGCAAGTCCTTTGATACCAATAAAAAGGAATTACAAACCAAATGTCACACAGATTTAATAAAAGTACACCGCAAATTAAATATTATTTCAATCACAAAGGAGAGAATAAAGGAAGCAATACAGAACATGGCAGCAGTACAACACATGCTTCTTTTCCATTATCCATTAATTATTTATCAGTTTCTTATATATTATGTACATCAAATATGACCAGACTCAACACAGCACAATCCTGAATCAGGTTACCTATTGCACACTATCGGAAAGGTTCAATATTTACAAGGTCAGCAGTTCCCATGAGCTCTTTGGATGCAGATCTTCTTCGCTGTAATGCACAGCCCAGGGTTAAGGCTTAAACTGCTTAAGTATTAAAGTGTGTATCTTGTGCTGTCCCTTTTTTTTTCTTTTACATTTGAAAAGTCCATTAGTTTCCTGCCTTTTTTCTTGTTTGTTATTTGTTCCCAAGTGTTTTAAAATTTATTTTATGCCTATGCAAGACCCTCTCTAGCATTATTAATATTTTCTTTGGACCCTCCCCGACTAAGAACTCCCAACACCCTCCTTCAGATATTTCAAAATAATATAACGGTACTGAAATTAGTACAATTTGCAGGTAATTTCACTGCATGAATCAGGCACCAATAAAATACTTACCAGTTCCTACTCGTATTTAAATGTAGGTACAGTGGAAGAAAAACAATATGTTTAATGAGGGAGTAAAACTTGGGCATTGGAGTATAATAACTATGAGAAAACAAGTTTCCCTTGAAGAGACATTAAAGTGAATTGAAAGTGAAACAGTACTATCACTGTCCTGTGGGGTGTAAATAATAAACTTCAGATGCTTCTTCACCTTTCTCGCCTCCTCTCATTGTAACCATGTTTCACGCTGAGCAATGGACAGGCCAAGTCCTGTGGATGAGGCAGAAAACCATTGAAAGTCCCTGTATATTCAAGGACATTGCGTCTTTCAGCCGTAATCATTTACGTTGTTCCTCTGCATTGTGTTTCTCTTTGAATTTCACTGAAATAAGACACTATGGGTAAAATGTCTCTGCAGTTTCACTCAGAAACACACACACACACACACACACACACACACACACACACACACACACAGGAGTATTTAATGCTCAAGGCATTCAACACCACCATCAAAAGGCTTTTCTAATGTTCCCAGAGAAGATAAGGTGCTCCTGAAACAGCAGTATAATGCAAACTCAGCAGGAAATAAAAATCTGTTGTTACAGTATATCAGAGTGAATGCATCTTTTTGTCCTTTTTACCTCACATTTCCTCCCTTCACGTATACCTTTACATCTGGTTATAAGATGAGATAAAAGGGTGTGATATTCAGAATGTATAGATCCAAGTGTTTCCTCCCAGCTCTTTAATCCTACCTCTGTTTGTACTAATTACACACCAAGCATCTTGCCACATTTGTTTGTCACCTCTTTCAGTTTTAAATATCAGTTTCATGACTACAGACACTGAGAGAGCAACACCTCTGGCAGCAGAGATGTCAACAGGCGCAAAACCCCAAATCACATACAGTATTTTCTGCAACCTCCCACTCCCAACACACACAGATAGATGCTGCACCTGTACACTGGCACATTCACCCATAGCCACACTTCCTCGCAGCAACAGATGGACGGCCTTGAGGCAGAGCCTGAGAGACTTGTGTGAGGGTAGAGCTGCCAATTGATTGCTAAGATCAGGTGTGCGTCTACACAAAGGCACCTCCTGCTCTTTTCAAGTATCAGGGTTATACTAGCCTCAGGACAAATGGAGACACAAAACAACAGTGGCATCTGTGGCAGGTAATGATCCCTTCAACAGAAATCTGGATAATGACATACCTCGACCATTTGTTGCAGTTAAAATCACTGTTGCTCATTCGGAGCTCCACGTGTGTCCTCCAGCAACATGTGCCGGAGCTGGGAGAGCGGCTTGGTCGGGTTACAGCCATAGATCAGCACTCAGCCAGCGCTGGACTCCAGCCAGCTGAGCAGGGCCGGATGGAACGGTTTCAGCTTTTATCTGCGGCTGGTTCAACCTGCATCCATAAATTGGACTGCACACATTGCATAAGGGCAAAGGTGGATTCGAGCACACTGGATCAGCTAATGAGCATGTTACTATTTTTTGCAATAGCTTAGGTACATTTTCTGAAACTGTTGCTGTTCTCAAAATAATATGAGCAAACACATCATTTTATATTGTTCGATTGTCCTGCAAAAAGCCATCATGTCTCTTAATCAAGTTATTATTCATACTAACAATGCATCTATCTATCACCTGAATCTGCAGCTCCGCTCGGCTTTAACAGAGCTTTATAACTGAGTTTCAGCTTGTTTGGATGTTTGGGCCACAACTTTACAATTCTGGTTGACTCTCACTGCTCTCATAACATAGTTTATATCTACAGAATGAAGCTGTTTTCAGAGAAAAACGTCCAAAATCTCACCGTACATCACCTGCTCAGCACCAAACAGCAAACAGACACAATTAGCCACTTGTTGGCAGCTAAACAGCCAGATAATTCCCTGTTAAGGGCAAAAACCGAGCTAAAAGAAAGTGAATATTGAATTTAGATTCATCAGATGGGCAGAAACTTCACTCCAAATTAATCATAATGTTGCTCCATAATTTGTGGGTGAGTTAATACTATTTGCTAACAAGTTCACCATGTCAACTTAAAAGGGGATATGTCAATGTTGTGTTCACAACTTGTTTACACTGCCAGGAAAACGAAAAAATATATCAGTGACAGACGCCAAAATTGTGTCTCTGTGTCATTTGTGCCACTGATTTAAACCAGGAAATAGAAAATTCAAAGCTTGAATACAACAAATTTGTGTGTAAACAAGGGACCTTTTAGAAATGAAAAAACAAAATGTAAATTTCCTCCAACACCTCACTGGTTCCCCAGTGTCCAACAAATCTTCTTGCATCATAAATACTTTGGCTCATTTGAAGACATTTGTACATTTCACCACTGTATTAAAGAAACGAGAAAAAGAATGGCACACAGCATTTTGAGAATCCTGGTTTTCAGCTGAGAAAATCTGTCAGAGCAGGAGTTATGTTAGCCGCAATGTCTGACCGAGACAGGTGAGCGTTAG
Source organism: Seriola aureovittata (assembly GCF_021018895.1). Lineage (NCBI taxonomy): Eukaryota > Metazoa > Chordata > Actinopteri > Carangiformes > Carangidae > Seriola > Seriola aureovittata. The sequence continues at coordinate 14,526,628 of NC_079372.1, read as the reverse complement.
CAATGGAGCCACACTGTACCCAGATGAGAACGCATGAGGAAAACAACAGCACATCACCACACCACGCACTGAGTGACTCGTTCACTAAAAGCTCAACTGACGTGTTGAAATACAATCTCCGCCCGGCTGTGAGTGATCCCATGTCATGTTTCCCCACAATGCCACTGTGACGTGGCTCACACGAGCGCCCCGCTACCCCTGGATTTTAAACATCAACCAACAGGGTCTCCCCTTGATCCCCTCTCCTCTCCTCTTGCTTTGGTAAACAGCAGTGATGTGTTTGTGTGGGCTCCATGTTAACACTGTGGCTGTCAAAGGCCATCATGCCCCTTCAAAGGATGATGGCTCTCTAAAGTGGGCTCTCTCGGTAGCAGCCATTTTCCACTTGACTGGCCCCACACACGAGGGGGACTGGTAGCCCCTAGCAGCTGGGCTGGTCACTGGGGGTGGGGAGAAGGAGATGAATGGGTTGCATGTAAGGGAAGGGGGCTAATAGTGAAAAGGGAAGGGCATCTATATACATCAAGAGGTATGTTTGGTATTTTATCTTCTACTTTACCCTCCAAAACACTTGTTATAACGCAGTTACTGCTCAGGTGTGTTTACCTCTGCAGGTTGACTGACCTATACCTCCGCTCACTGGCACTGACATAAAGCATCCTTTTGCACATCAGCCGGAACATTTCATTGCTTGGCGAAAACCTGGCAAATGTCTTGCACTCATTGATGATAAACTGACTGCCAATATCTCATCAGGAACTGGAAACAAAAGCCCATTGAGATGTTATGATAGGACTGATAATTCAGCGAGTGCCTGTTTGCTCAGCCATATGGGCTTTGTGTCAACACTCCGGGTCCAGCCAGGTCCCACTCGGGACTAGGAGAGCAGGATGCATTTTCATAAATCATTTCTTGACACCACATCAAGGTTATGTGGTTGGCAGTCAGTAGCCTGTAAATTGCCTTTGCATTGACAATGCAAAGGAGCTCCACTGGGACTTAAATAGTTCAGTTGCTATTTATAGCTGGAAAATTAGGATGACCTTTTCCATAACTGTGATAATGGTGCCTTCAATATAAACTAATTCATGAGCGAGGAAAAGTCTTATCCTACAGTATGTATTGGAAATTTAAAGCATTTATTTAGAAGCTGTAAGCACACAGACAAGCTAGCTTTTGTTTGCCATCCATGATGCACTGGCTCTATGCTACCCACAGTGTGGAGGTAATAATTAGCTCACTACAGCAGGGTAACAAGTTTGCACCCCCGTCCTGCTGCGCAGCTCTGTAATTGGTCCCCTCATGTGGCACAGTCGGGCCCCAGAACAAAGGGTTCCCAAAGGGGGAATCTATGCTGACCCATGCTGAACCCTCCACAACAATGACAGGCAGGAAGCATTTACATATGCTGACAGACTTGTCTCTTCCTAGGGTGGAGTGCTAGGCACTTCATTAAAGCAACATCAATACCTGCTGATGGAAACCGAGGAGTGGGCCTGCGTGCATCACTGTCTGCTCCGAGACAGTATAGTGAAATGACATAGGGCTGTCACATCCAATTTCAAATAAACAGACAGCATTTATTAAATGAGGTGTGTGTGGAAATTGATGGGAGAGAGGCTGTGAGATGCTGTCTGAGCTGTGAATTGTCTGCATGCATCAGCAATTGGTTTACCCACAAGCTGTTCACCTGAACATCAGCTGCCAAAATCTGTCGGCCTGCGGGTTCACCCAAGCAAATTTAGACACTTTGCAGGTGTTGTTTTGTTATTTTTGACCTAAAAAAAAAAGAAACAGCTTTCCTTCCTTTAGTGTGGTTTTGTTTTTACTGTGTTCAGTGTGTTATGTCAAATGTTAACATGCTACTCAGTGAACCCTGCATTCATGCCTCGGAACGAGAAGATCGCGCAAAGTCAGACACAGGTGACATATCTGTCGATTCAGCAGCCCTAGCTGCAGGAGAGCAGGTGGGTTCATTCATTCATTGCATCATGGAGCTGTGAATTCATTCTCTTATCCAGTTAAAGGAAGGGTAAATCCTCCTTCCATTTGACACGCTGCTCATTTAGCTGAGAGGCACGGTGAATGACTGGAGGGAGGGGAGCTGAGGTGGTGTTGGTGGGGGTGGGAGTAGGGGGTTACTCTTTGGGAGGTGTCGTCCTGAGCAGATGGACCTCTCAGTGGCGTAGTAAGTGGAGTCTTCACATGGCAGAGGAGACTGCAGGATCTCACAGGACTGGGACACAGCATCCAGGTGGCCACAGCCCCTCCTGTCCAGCTGGAGGAGCGATGGGGCCATCTGACACTCGCAGGCAAATGATACACTTTTCTTTGCTGCTTTGTTTTGTTTCGACACAAAAGCCCCGGGCCAATCAAGGAATTTAGCTAATGAAGCTTAGAAAAAATCCTTTTGATTACATATAAATACCCAAGGTCATGTTGACAACAAGAGAACAGCATTTACATGCGATCTTCAGGTGAACGCTCCTGCGCTCTGATTTTTTGATTTCAAGACAAAAATAGTGAATGTGACACATTGTTTGATGTGATTAAGACTTCATACAAACCCATCTTTCAAATCTCCATCAGCAACCGACCGGAGTGATTTCTGTACAGCTTACACATACTGCAATGTAGATTCAACAAATCCAAGTGAGAAAGTCCCATCTGCGCTTCTCCTCCACTGATCCCAGGCCCTGGAGGCTACGTAGGGCTAATTGTAGCCCCATTTTCTCTTCCTTATCTTTTTGTTTTTACTCAGTGTCGGGGTCAGGGAAGCTCCCAAGTGACCAGCGGCCGGAGCAACAGCCATCGGCCCCCGCTGAGCATCAGTAATTAGAGCCCTCCTTCACCCCCTCCTTCTCCCTGTGCTTCCCTACAAATCCGGGCCGGGAACCTCTCGCTCTCCTTCTGAAGGGCACGGGGGCAAAGAGGAGGAACAGCTGCTGATGGGAAACCACTCTCCAGTTCCCATGGATGACCAGCGTCTATCCGTCCTCCTCAGAGGATATGCAGCAGCATCTTTGATAGCCATGACGGAGGCTTGGATCAGACATTACCATAGCATCATTGTCTCGTACTGTCTGGTTTCTCTTGACTCTTGTCTTTCTTTTTGTTTGTTATCACCATTTTCCATGACTGATTTATTTATCTGTTGGTGGTTTATTACTGCAAACGTTTCAGTCTGTTTCTGAAAGGTGTTATTCTAAGACTCACACATGCATCACAGCAATAAATTACAATGAGTTGACAATAACATTAACATGTCCTGTAATAATTACTACCTTTGTGAAGCCTGGGATTGTCAATCTGCTGGACCTTATAATGGTCAGTTTTCAGGGATGGTGACAAAATATTAGTGGTGGAAGAAATATACAGATCCTTTATTTAAGTAAAAGTACCAATACAACAATGCATTCAAAAGCCAAGTACAGTGTCATCATCAAAATATATGATATAAGATATGAGTATCAAAAGTGAAAGTACTTTTTTGTAATAATTCCTGTGACTGATACATTATTATTTATGACATTAAATGTACTCAGACCAGCATTCAAAACTTTACTTGAGTAAAAGTACAAAAGTATTTGCATCAAAATATACGTAAAGTATCAAAAGTAACTATATACTTACCCTGCAGAATGGCCCATCTCAGAATGATATGCATTATATTATTGGATTTTAATTATTGATGCATTAATGTATAAGCATCACTATGGTTGCAGCTGTTAAAGGTGGGGCTAATTTTAACAACGCTATATACTTCTGGGTAGTTGAATCCACAGTGTATCTAATAAGAGCAATTCAACATGAACTGAACTATTTTCAGCTTTCCAAAGTTCATATTTCCTGCAGCACCCATGTTGTGCTATTTTATTTTGTTCACATTGTATGTATCATATGCAACTGTATTTCACAACAGCTAGACATCTATATTAGATGCATCTTGTGTTGGAGTTGGCAGTATAACACCATATGTAGCTGTCCATATCCTGACTGTTATATTCAGAGTGATAAAATGCATCAACAACCTGTTTTTACATACATTTTTCATTTTACTCTTGAATGAATTTGTTTTGAAGGTAAATATGCCATGTAATAGGTGTATAAATGTCAGCATTAAATCCTTCGCTTTATTTTCTCCAGTGCACAGAATACATGTAGTTCCTGTGACAGGATTAGTGGTCACTGTGGGCGCCTGCAGAATTATGAGTAACAGATTTTAGAAGTGTGCTTGCTCCATCTAGTGGATAAACAAACTAACAGTCTCATGACTGGTGCAATGTTCTGACCAAAAGAATGAATAAAACAGCTTTGTTTCACTGTGGAATTTTTATATTTTATTCATTTTTATTTTTTTTTTTATTTTTTTTTTTACAATTTTGTAGGTTTTTCCATTATATTGTATTAAATTACTTTGACACAAACATTGATAAAGTTAAGTGTAAACATGGCTTAAAAATCATAAAAAGGTAAAAACATCAACATTTTGACAAAACGCTGAAGGATGCAGAAAAACGTCAAAGCAATAGTTCAAAATTTTGAGAAAATACTTATGCGCTTTCTTACAGATGAGAGGATCAACTCCACTCACATACCTTAAATATGAAGTCACAGCCAGCTGCTAGTTAGCTTAGCATAGCATAAAGACAGGAAACAGTGGGACACAGCTAGTCTCGCTCTGTCCAAAAGTAATAAAATCTACTTATCAGCGCCTCTAAAGCTCACTAATTAACATGTTATATCTCCATTTGTTTAACCTGTACAAAAAAGAAAATGTAAAAACATTAAGTTGTAGCTTTATGGGGAGTTATTTGCTGGAGAATTTCTCTTTGGATGCAGAAACGATAATCTGTCGTTTTTATATATTTTTCTTTGTGTTTGGATTTAATTTACAAGATACAACATATGAGCTTTACAGGTGCTGACAGGTGGAAGATGGCACTTTGGAGAGTAAAGCTAATAGAAATTAAATGATGTGGCCTGTATGTGTCTCCAGCCCCCATTCAGTTCTGTTTTTCTCAGATTAACTGTCACAAAGGACATTCAGTGTTGCAGAAGTCTCCCGACGTAAACAGCCGGTAGACATTTACCAGTGGGAACATGGTGACAGAGCCGACAAGTGAGCCCATCTGTGCTGCAGCTCCACACCACACCAGGGCGCTGTGGCTCCGGTCTCTCAGGATGACACCCACCATAACTTTGACATAAGACAGTGTTCCAGTGAAGAGGAGCCATGAGAGCACCTGGTGAGGACACAAGAAAAAAATGGACTCAGCAGTTCACCTGAACGGTGATCTGGGAAATGTTAAGCACCAAGAGTTCATGCATCAGCATTTTCAAATATCTCAGCTACACACTAACAGCACAAATATGTTACTTCATGTTATGAGAGTAAGCAAAGTTGCTCAACACTCAAGTCTTTTGTAAAGGAGGAGTTGAACTTTGCCACAAGTATTTCCCTGATAACTGAGAAATGTTTTCTGTGCCAACTCTTTCTAGGCCACATGTCTCTTACACAATTTGTTTGTGTTTCACTTACAATGATCATCTCTCCCAGCACAGACCCTTGAAGCAAAGGACACGGACTCATAGCTGCCATGGCCATGTTGTAGCTGCCAAATAATGTCCCCAACGCTGTCAGCACACCAAGAAACACCAGTGATCTTAAAACAAACGAGGTTTGTTATTAGCAGCAGTCTCCTTAGTTTTTAGGAATTCAGTTAGATATAAAAGAAAAATTCGAGCCATTTTTTACACTGAGATAACAAGCAAGGATTTTTCAAGTCCGTCTTAAAGAAACAGTCAGGTGCCCATATGAACACTGAAACAGGTCTTGCATGCTGTACTCATTCATCCTGTTCATTCTGGCCATTAAGACATAATTGCCGTCCTACGTATAGTAAGTGATGGGGGAACAAAATCCACAGTCCTTGTTCTGTGCAAAAATATATTCCAAAGTCTGACTGAAGTTAATATGAGACTTCAGCAGTCTGAATTAATCATATAAAGTGGATATCTTATGTGAGATTCCCTCTTTTTCTTTCCCTGGACTGTGTTTCTCCTTCCTGAGCTGCAGTGGAGGGACAGAATCACAAAGAGGGATTTTTAAAACAAATAGACAGTAACTTTGGGAGATAAAGTAGAAAAAGAAGTTTGGCACCTGAATTTGTTTTTGTCTTAGTTATTTGACAAAAGTCAAATTTTTGCTTGTTTTTTGTTAAATTTTTGTTTAGCATTGTGAAGCTACAGCTGTCGCCATCTTTGTTACGTACTGTAATGGTTCTCACAAGGATCATGGAAAAGGTTCTGTCACTCTGCTCTGTAGTACTGTGACACACTGATTCTCTGTAGTAAATCCAGTTAAGCGAGCTGTTTCATTGTACATCTGGACACCTGACACTTGTTTTAAGACAGACTTGAATGAAAACTCTAACTCATAAAGGCAAACATTAATTTTTACCTGTTTTGGAAGAACATGGCGATGGTGCAGGCCACGGGGTTGGCCACTGATGCCAGAGCAGCAGAGAGGTGATAGGCCAGGTTCCCGTAGGGCATACAGGAGTATGTCTGCACAGAGGGCAGCAGGCCGTTGGTGGCAGCATTAACCCACACCACCATAAAGTAGATGAAGGTCAGCTGGTACATGGAGTGTTTTGGAACAGGCAGCAGAGGCCTGCTCTGTGCTGCACCCTCAACCTGGCATTTCACACCCTCTCCATCAGTCTCTGCTCCAGGGTTATCCAGGCCGGAGCTGACAGACGCCACAGTGTCTGGCACGAGGTTTTCAGTGGACAGTTCATACGTGCGAGGAAGCCTGTTCAGTGCAACAAAAGCAGCCAGGCTTATGCACATCATGGCTGCTAGGAAGAAGAAAAACACCTCGGTGGAAAAGTTTGGAGGGAGATACTCTGTATGTAAGGACCATATGTTTCCACCTGTGTGGTTTCCTGCAGTCTGTGAGGAGTTGACACACTTGGCGATGCCCACTCCTTGTGCCAGAGCGACCACGCCAGGAATAAAACCACTTAGCCCTTCTCCAATAAAATATGTGGTGATGTATTTTGCTGGAAGTTGCATCATGAAAGGCAGGAAGGTAACTGAGGAGGTGCAGTCCACCAGAGAGAGGAAGAAGGTTATGATGAAGAAGGCCGTGCTACGTGACGCCCCGGCCACAATCGTAGTCTTGTCCCAGAAGAAGGCGAGCAGGATGCAGGACAGGACACCGATGGAGACGATGGAGTAAATGACAACATGCTCCTTAAGACGACCAGGACACAGTTTGTGCATGAGAGTGACCAGCAGAGGTCCCAGGTTGGCCAGCTGGATGATGACTGTCAGGTATGAGGGGAGCTCCCAGCCCTCGGGGAGAGTGTTAACGATGAGTGGCAGTTCCACCCACAGACCGTTCACTGCCACCCAAGAGCCCAGGCCAAAGGCGCAGGCCAACATGTGGACAAGCAGAGCCATGCTGCAGCTGGATTAGTCTGATGAAACTCTGAAGAAGGAACAGTCCGCCCAAATCGTTCCACCTCTGCTGTGTGTCATACCTACAGAAACACAAAAGTCAGAGGCATGAATTTAAGCAGTTATTTATTGCTCCAGTAAACACTGAATTGTGGTCACATGGATCAAATACTGTGACTTATTAAAACTTGTGCTCTGAACCAGTGGTGGAGGAAATATTTAAGTATTACTAGCAAAATATAATTAAAGTATCAAAAGTAAAGTAAGTACAGGAGTAAATGTTCTTTCTACCACTGATCCCTGATAATCATGATGTCTGTTTTACTTTTAGTAGGACAAATGTCAGCTGAGGCCCGGTATGTTACTTTATCAGGTAATGTTACAAGCAAGTCAAGGACAAGTGTCTTTCTTTCATAGATAAAGCTGGTGGGAAATCACGTCTCTCCTGACAGAAACTCACACTCAGAGTACGCCACTCCTGTTTCAAGCAACTTTCACATCCCTATCACATGTTGTTGAGGAATCCAGCAAACCATATGAGTCTCCATGCTCTGTCTTTTGGCACGCTTGTAGCTTCCACACTGATCTCATGATGATGGACAAAACGTCAGGAAATGTCTTGTGCAAATGATCACATGATTTAGCTGTGTTTGTTCTAGAGACTGTCACTAAGGCTGCTGAGAAAAACAGTATTATGCCTTTAAAAGATGTGATCACTGGAGATAATGGAAAAAAAATGTGGTCCAAGTACAGAGTCTCATGTTAACAGAGTTTACTAAACACTCACTGTTGATCCCACAAGCAAATAAGCTGCATTTTAGGCAGGGAAAATGTACTTACAAGTTTCTTCAGTCCCTGGAGGTGTTGAATACGACTTGCTGTCATCTTACATAGAGGTTAGTGACAGATCTCCTTTGGCTGTTCTTACATACATATGCTGATGGAAATCACATGGCTGCTGGGAAGGTCAGAGTCCAGCGCAGCCACTGATCAGCTCTGCTGGATAACAGAGGGCAGTGTCTAAAATCCACTTAGCTTCCTTCACTGCACTCACCTCTTAATTAGGTCAAGTCAGTGAAGCACTTCGAGGTGCCCTTGACATTTTGGCACACACACACACACACACACACCACACACACACACACACACACACACACACACACACACACACACACCACACACACACACACACACAAACACACACACACACACACACACATACACACACACACACACACACACACACACACACACACACACATTTGCCTGCTCCAGCAGAAAAATGAAATGTGCTGCAGTAGTTGTTTTTGACTGTCTACACCCCCACTCACAGGATCAACATTGCAGGAGGAGGCGGGGACTATCTGAAGGGTCATGTCATGTGAGAAATTCACACTGGTGCCTAATGTCACCAGAAAAATGTCAATTGATGTTATTTAACCATGTTAGCTAGCGTTAACTATCAAGCTAACCCTGGCTTCTGTCTTCTGTAGGCTAGCAGTCAGGTAGCGAGCAGGACTAAACATAAAATGGTGGGTATATGATAGTATGAGTTTAATTTTTGTCAAAAAATCCCATGAAAATGTAACCATGAATACTATGACTTTTTTATGCCTTACTATATGATCTATGTGAGTAGGATGTAGGTTTGAACCTCTTTGGAGATTGTATGTTCTAAAATTTATGCCTTACCTATACTATGACTTTTTATGCTATAATATACAATGTAATTTTTATGACTTACTATAATACAACGTTTTTATGCCTGACTATACCTATGATGTTTTTTGACGTTTCTATGCCTTACTATGCTATGACGTTTTTATCATATTTTATGCCTCAGTATACTATGCAGTTTTTATGACATTTCATGCCTTACTACACTATGACTTTTTTAAGCCTTATTATACTGTGATGTTTTTATGTTTTTTATGCCTTACTATGCCATGATGATTTTATTACATTTTATCCCTTAATATACTATGACTTTTTTATGCCTTTTTATGACTGACTATACCATGATGATTTTTCTGATGTTTTATGCCTTACTATACTTAGATGTTTTTAATGCCTTGATATTCTATAACATTTTTATGCCTTATACTATGATGTTTTTATACCTTATGATACGATGATGTAAGGAATAAAAACGTTATCATATAGTAAGATATAAAAACATCATAGTATAGTATTCAATGACGTTTTTATGCCTTACCAAACAGACATTTTTCTGACTTTTTTCTGACTTTATTATTACATAATATGCCTATTATGCCTACTATTTTTCATCATTTTTCATGCCTTACTATACTATGACATTTTTATGACTTTTTATGCCTTACTATGCTATGACGTTGTATCCCACAGTGTACTATGAACTTTTTATGCCTTTTATGCCTGACCATGTTTTTATGACATTTCATTTCTTGTTATACTATGATGTTCTTATGCCATTTTATACCTTAAAATCATATGACGTTTCTACTCCTTGCTATACTATGACGTTTTTATGCCTTAATATACTATGGCATTTTTTTGACTTTTTATGCCTTACTATACTATACAGTGTGTGTCTGTGTGCTTCCCCCGACATCAGGTGACTCAGCCGAGGTGTGGTCTGGACAGCAGCTCACCACCACACCTGTGATCTATCACTCCTCACCTGTAGTATATCTACCCTGGTCATCCATCCATTCATTGCCAGATTGTTCCACTCTTCACAGTGGTAGTACTCTCTCGGCCGCAAATGATTAGTTTTTGTGACCATAAAGTTATATTGTGATATTCCCAATGATTTTGTGTGTAGTAACTTTCATTCTCCTGTGCTCAAGATGAATTCCTGATTTGTGGGCTGTTGATCCTGCCAGTCTCCGCTGTCGCCACGCCACGTCACATCACACAACCCCCCTGTTTTTGCTCTCCAGCTGTCCCTTGTGTTTCCAGAGTGTGTTGCTCTACAGTGAGTTGCTGCACATGTTTTATCAGTCAGTGGTGGCTAGTGTACTCTTTTATGCTGCTGTCTGCTGGGGCAACAGCATGTCAGACACGAACACAAGGAGACTGGATAAGCTGGTCAAAAAAGCTGGGTCTGTGTTTGGCAGGAGTCTGGACTCACTCAGGACTGTTGTGGAGAGACGCATGCAATGTAAGATGGAGGCCATCTTGGACGATACCAACCATCCTGGCAGGACAGAGAAGCAGCTACAGCTGCAGCAAACGTCTCATCTCAATGCGCTGCAGAACAGAGAGGTTGTTCCCACTGCCATCAGGCTATACAACATCTCAGCCAAAGGAAGTGGAATGATCTAATTACTATTATTCATTTGTCATTAACTGTTCTAATTATTATTATTATCAACAATGAGTAAATGGACACATGAATTTCCCCTAGGGGATAAATAAAGTATGTATCTATCTATCTATCTATCTATCTATCTATCTATCTATCTATCTATCTATCTATCTATCTATCTATCTATCTATCTATCTATCTATCTATCTATCTACTCACCCACTCCCCGTACACATTAACCATCACCATTGCCTTCGCCCAAATAAACTCACTTGGACAGTTATTGCTGGTGTGTTCTGTGTTCTGTCTCTGTTCTGGGGTCCCACATCAGTTTTGACAGAGTCGTAATAACTATACTATGATGTTTTTATGACATTTAAAGCCTTAATATGAAATACATTTTTTATGACTTTTTATAACTAACTTTATAATCACTATGCTATGATGTTTATGCTTTACTATACTATGATGTTTTTATGTCTTTTTATAACTTACTATATGATGACTATTATGCCTTATTATTATACTATGACCTTTCTGTGATGTTTTATGCCTTACTATATTATGACATTGTATGCCTGAACATACTATGACATTTTTATGACTTTTTATGACTTAACATACTATGACATTTTTATGACTTTTTATGACTTACTATGCTATAATGTTTTATGCTTTACTGTGCTATGACTTTCTTATGACTTATTATACAATGACCTTTTCATGACATTTTATGCCTTACTATAGTAAGAGGTTTTTTTTGCCATTTTTATGCCTAACTATACTATGACATTGTTTGCCATTTCTATCCCTTAGTATACTATTATGTTTCTTGCCATTTTTATGCCTTACTATACTGTGACATTTTTTGACATACTATACTGTGACATTTTTTGACATACTATACTGTGACGTTTTTGTCCCCTTTTTTATGCCTATCTATACTGACATTTTTTGACATACTATACTATGACGTTTTTTGACATACTATACTATGAAATTTTTTTTGCCATTTTCATACCTTACTATACTATGACATTTTTTGACATTTTTATGCCTTACTATACAATGACGTTTTTTGACTTTTTTATGCCTTACTATACTATGACATTTTTTGACATTTTCATGCCTTACTATACTACGACATTTTTTGCTATACTATACTATGACGTTTTCTTTAATTTTTATGCCTTACTCTACTATGATATCTTTAGCTTTTTTTTGCCATACTATACTATGACATTTTTTACCATACTATACTATGACGTTTTTTGCCATTTTTATGCCTTATTGTACAATGACATTTTTTGCCATACTATACTATGATGTTTTTTGCCATTTTTATGCATTACTATACTATGATATTTTTTGACATTTTTGTACCTTACTATACTATTACATTTTTACCATACTATACTATGATGATTTTTGCCATTTTTATGCCTTACTATACTGTGACATTGTTTGCAATGTTTATCCGTTACTATACTATGACGTTTTTGCCATACTATACTATGACATTTTTTTTGCCATTTTCATACCTTACTATACTATAACATTTTTTGACATTTTTATGCCTTACTATACAATGACGTTTTTTGACATTTTTTACCATACTATACTATGATGTTTTTTGACATTTTTATGCCTTATTATACAATGACATTTTTTGCCATACTATACTATGACGTTTTTTGCCATTTTTGTGCCTTACAATACTATGACGTTTTTTTTTTACATTTTTATGCATTACTATACTGCTATATTTTGCCATACTATACTATGACATTGTTTGCAATTTCTATCCCTTAGTATACTATGATATTTTTTTGACATTTTTATGCCTTACTATGATGTTTTTTGCCATTTTTATGCCCTATTGTACAATTACATTTTTTGCCATACTGTACTATGACGTTTTTGCCATTTTCATGCCTTACTATACTATGATATTTTTTGACATTTTTATACCTTACTATACTATGACATTTTTTACCATACTATACTATGATGTTTTTTGCCATTTTTATGCCTTGCTATACTATGACATTGTTTGCAATGTTTATCCGTTACTATACTATGATGTTTTCTGCCATTTTTATGCCTTACTATACGATGACATTTTTTGCCATTTTTTGCCATAATATACTATGATGTTTTTTGCCATTTTTATGCCTTACTATACTATGATGTTTTTTGCCATTTATTTGCCATACTATACTATGACGTTGTTTGCAATGTTTATCCGTTACTATACTATGATGTTTTCTGCCATTTTTATACCTTACTATACTATGATGTTTTTTGCCATTTTTATGCCTTACTATACTATGACATTTTTTGCCATACTATACTATGATGTTTTTTGCCATTTTTATGCCATACTATACTATGATGTTTTTTGCCATTTTTATGCCTTACTATACTATGACATTTTTTGCCATTTTTTGCCATAATATACTATGATGTTTTTTTGCCATTTTTATGCCTTACTATACAATGACGTTTTTTGACATTTTTTACCATACTATACTATGATGTTTTTTGACATTTTTTACCATACTATACTATGATGTTTTTTGACATTTTTATGCCTTATTATACAATGACATTTTTTGCCATACTATACTATGACGTTTTTTGCCATTTTTGTGCCTTACAATACTATGACGTTTTTTTTTTTACATTTTTATGCATTACTATACTGATATTTTTTGCCATACTATACTATGACATTGTTTGCAATTTCTATCCCTTAGTATACTATGATATTTTTTTGACATTTTTATGCCTTACTATGATGTTTTTTGCCATTTTTATGCCCTATTGTACAATTACATTTTTTGCCATACTGTACTATGACGTTTTTGCCATTTTCATGCCTTACTATACTATGATATTTTTTGACATTTTTATACCTTACTATACTATGACATTTTTTACCATACTATACTATGATGTTTTTTGCCATTTTTATGCCTTGCTATACTATGACATTGTTTGCAATGTTTATCCGTTACTATACTATGATGTTTTCTGCCATTTTTATGCCTTACTATACGATGACATTTTTTGCCATTTTTTGCCATAATATACTATGATGTTTTTTGCCATTTTTATGCCTTACTATACTATGATGTTTTTTGCCATTTATTTGCCATACTATACTATGACGTTGTTTGCAATGTTTATCCGTTACTATACTATGATGTTTTCTGCCATTTTTATACCTTACTATACTATGATGTTTTTTGCCATTTTTATGCCTTACTATACTATGACATTTTTTGCCATACTATACTATGATGTTTTTTGCCATTTTTATGCCATACTATACTATGATGTTTTTTGCCATTTTTATGCCTTACTATACTATGACATTTTTTGCCATATTATACTATGACATTATTTGCCATTTTTAGGCCTTACTATACTATGACATTTTTAACACACTATACTATGATGTTTTTTTGCCATACTATACTATGATGTTTTTTGCCATTTTTATGCCCTATTGTACAATTACATTTTTTGCCATACTATACTATGATGATTTTTGCCATACTATACTATGATGTTTTTTGCCATTTTTATGCCTTATTGTACAATGACATTTTTTGCCATACTGTACTATGACGTTTTTGCCATTTTCATGCCTTACTATACTATGATATTTTTTGACATTTTTATACCTTACTATACTATGACATTTTTTACCATACTATACTATGATGTTTTTTGCCATTTTTATGCCTTGCTATACTATGACATTGTTTGCAATGTTTATCCGTTACTATACTATGATGTTTTCTGCCATTTTTATGCCTTACTATACGATGACATTTTTTGCCATTTTTTGCCATAATATACTATGATGTTTTTTGCCATTTTTATGCCTTACTATACTATGATGTTTTTTGCCATTTATTTGCCATACTATACTATGACGTTGTTTGCAATGTTTATCCGTTACTATACTATGATGTTTTCTGCCATTTTTATACCTTACTATACTATGATGTTTTTTGCCATTTTTATGCCTTAATATACTATGACATTTTTTGCCATACTATACTATGATGTTTTTTGCCATTTTTATGCCATACTATACTATGATGTTTTTTGCCATTTTTATGCCTTACTATACTATGACATTTTTTGCCATATTATACTGTGACATTATTTGCCATTTTTAGGCCTTACTATACTATGACATTTTTAACACACTATACTATGATGTTTTTTTGCCATACTATACTATGATGTTTTTTGCCATTTTTATGCCTTAGTATACTATGATGTTTCTTGCCATTTTTTTGCCATACTATACTATGACATTGTTTGCAATGTTTATCCGTTACTATACTATGATGTTTTCTGCCATTATCATGCCTTACTGTACTATGACTTTTTTTGCCATTTTTATGCCTTATTGTACAATGACATTTTTTGCCATACTATACTATGACGTTTTTTGCCCTTTTTATGCCTTACTATACTATGACGTTTATTGCCATTTTTATGCCTTCATTTTTTGCCATAATATACTATGACGTTTTTTGCCCTTTTTATGCCTTACTATACGATGACATTGTTTGCAATGTTTATCCGTTACTATAATATGATGTTACTACCATTTTTATGCCTTCATTTTTTGCCATACTATACTGTGACATTGTTTGCAATGTTTATCCGTTGCTATACTATGACGTTTATTGCCATTTTTATGCCTTACTTTACTATGACATTTTTTCCCATAGTATACTATGATGTTTTTTTGCCATTTTTATGCCTTACTATACAATGACAATTTTTGCCATATTATACTATGACGTTTTTTTTGTCATTTTTATGCCTTACTATACTATGACATTTTTTGACATAGTATACTGTGTCGTTTTTTGCCACATTTATGCCTTACTAAACTATGACTTTTTTTGTCATTTTTATTCCTTACTATACATACCATTTTTTGCCATTTTCATGCCTTACTATACTATGACAATTTTTGCCATAGTATACTATGACATTTTTTGCCATTTTTATGCCTTACTGTACATAACACTTTTTGCCATTTTTATGCATTACTGTACATAACATTTTTTGCCATTTTTATGCCTTACTATACTATGACATTGTTTGCCTTTTTTTTGACATACTATACTATGACGTTTTTTTTTGTCATTTTTATGCCTTACTATACTATGACATTTTTTGCCATATTATACTATGACGTTTTTTTGTCATTTTTATGCCTTACTATACTATGACGTTTTTTTTGCCATTTTTATGCCTTACTTTACAATAATATTTTCTGCCATTTTTATGCCTTACTATACTATGACATTGTTTTCCTTTTTTATGATTTACTGTACAATGACATTTTTTGCCATTTTTACGCCTTACTATACTATGACCTTTTTTGCCATAGTATACTATGACATTTTCTTTGCCATTTTTATGCCTTACTGTACATAACATTTTTTACCATTTTTATGCCTTACTATATTATGACATTGTTTGCCTTTTTTATGATTTACTGTACAATGACATTTTTTTTGCCATTTTTATCCCTTACTATACTATGACATTTTTTGACATACTATACTTTGACGTTTTTTTTGTCATATTTATGCCTTACTATACTATGACGTTTTTTTTGTCATTTATATGCCTTACTATACTATGACATTTTTTGACATAGTATACTGTCGTTTTTTGCCATTTTTATGCCTTACTAAACTATGACGTTTTTTTGTCATTTTTATTTCTTACAATACTATGACATTTTTTGCCATTTTTATGCCTTACTATACTATTTTTTGCCATACTATACTATGACGTTTTTTTCAATTTTTATGCCTTACTAAAGTATGACATTTTTTGACATTCTATACTGTGACTAAACTATGACATTTTTTGGGCTTTTTATGCCTTAATTTGACGTATAGTGAAGAGAGACAGGAAACGGGGAGGCAAGGGGGGGAATGACATGCAGTGCATGGCCGTCCGATGTGGGATTCGAACCGGGGCCAACTGCAGCGAGGACTGTAGCCTCTACACATGAGGCGCCTGCTTAGACCACTACACCACACGACGCCCCATTTTGTCATTTTTATTCCTTACTATACTATGACATTTTTTGCCATTTTCCTGCCTTACTATACGATGACAATTTTTGACATACTATACTTTGACGTTTTTTTTGCCATTTTTATGCCTTACTATACGATGACAATTTTTGACATACTATACTTTGACGTTTTTTTTGCCATTTTTATGCTTTACTATACTATGATGTTTTTTGCCATACTATACTATGATGTTTTTTTCAATTTTTATGCCTTACTATACTATGACATTTTTTGCCATAGTATACGATGACATTTTTTGCCATTTTTATGCCTTACTATACTATAACATTTTTTGCCATATTATACTATGACGTATTTTTGTCAATTTTATGCCTTACTAAAGTATGGCATTTTTTGACATACTATACTGTGACGTTTTTTGCCATTTTTATGCCTTACTAAACTATGACATTTTTTGCTATTTTTTTTTTAAGTATATTTTTGGGGCTTTTTATGCCTTTATTTGACAGTATAGTGAAGAGAGACAGGAAACGGGGAGGCAAGGAGGGGTAATGACATGCAGCGCAGGGCCGTCCGATGCAGGATTCGGGACTATACTATGACATTTTTTGCCATTTTCATGCCTTACTGTACATAACATTTTTTGCCATTTTTATGCCTTACTATACTATGACGTTTTTTGCCATTCTATACTATGACGTTTTTTTCGATTTTTATGCCTTACTAAAGTATGACATTTTCTTGACATACTATACTGTGACTAAACTATGACATTTTTTGCAAGTATATTTTTGGGGCTTTTTATGCCTTTATTTGATAGTATAGTGAAGAGAGACAGGAAACGGGGGCAAGGAGGGGGAATGACATGCAGCGCAGGGCCGTCCGATGCGGGATTCGAACCGGGGCCAACTGTAGCCTCTACACATGGGGCGCTTGCTTAGACCACTACATCATACGACGCCCCATTTTTTGCTATTTTTAAGCCTCACTATGACGTTTTTTGTCATTTTTATTCCTTACTATACTATGACATTTTTTGCCATTTTTATGCCTTAATATACTATGACATTTTTTGACATAGTATACTGTGTCGTTTTTTGCCACATTTATGCCTTACTAAACTATGACTTTTTTTGTCATTTTTATTCCTTACTATACTATGACATTTTTTGCCATTTTTATGTCATTTTACTATACTATGATGTTTTTTGCCATACTATACTATGATGTTTTTTTCAATTTTTATACCTTACTATACTATGACATTTTTTGCCATAGTATACTGTGTCGTTTTTTGCCACATTTATGCCTTACTAAACTATGACTTTTTTTGTCATTTTTATTCCTTACTATACTATGACATTTTTTGCCATTTTTATGCCTTACTGTACATAACATTTTTTGCCATTTTCATGCCTTACTATACTATGACATTTTTTGACATACTATACCATGACGTTTTTTTCGATTTTTATGCCTTACTAAAGTATGACATTTTCTTGACATACTATACTGTGACTAAACTATGACATTTTTTGCAAGTATATTTTTGGGGCTTTTTATGCCTTTATTTGATAGTATAGTGAAGAGAGACAGGAAACGGGGGCAAGGAGGGGGAATGACATGCAGCACAGGGCCGTCCGATGCGGGATTCGAACCGGGGCCAACTGTAGCCTCTACACATGGGGCGCTTGCTTAGACCACTACACCATACGACGCCCCATTTTTTGCTATTTTTAAGCCTCACTATGACGTTTTTTGTCATTTTTATGCCTTACTATACATACCATTTTTTGCCATTTTCATGCCTTACTATACTATGACAATTTTTGCCATAGTATACTATGACATTTTTTGCCATTTTTATGCCTTACTGTACATAACACTTTTTGCCATTTTTATGCATTACTGTACATAACATTTTTTGCCATTTTTATGACTTATTATACTATGACATTTTTTGCCATATTATACTATGACGTTTTTTGTCATTTTTATGCCTTACTATACTATGACATTTTTTGTCATTTTTATTCCTTACTATACTATGACATTTTTTGCCATTTTTATGCCTTACTGTACAATCATATTTTTTGCCATATTATACTATGACGTTTTTTGCCATTTCATGCCTTACTATACTATGACATTGTTTTCCTTTTTTATGATTTACTGTACAATGACATTTTTTGCCATTTTTATGCCTTACTATACTATGACGTTTTTTGCCATACTATACTATGACGTTTTTTGTCGTTTTTATGCCTTACTATACTATGACATTTTTTGACATAGTATACTGTGTCGTTTTTTTGCCATATTTATGCCTTACTAAACTATGACGTTTTTTTGTCATTTTTATTCCTTACTATACTATGACATTTTTTGCCATTTTTATGTCATTTTACTATACTATGATGTTTTTTGCCATACTATACTATGATGTTTTTTTCAATTTTTATACCTTACTATACTATGACATTTTTTGACATAGTATACTGTGTCGTTTTTTGCCACATTTATGCCTTACTAAACTATGACTTTTTTTGTCATTTTTATTCCTTACTATACTATGACATTTTTTGCCATTTTTATGCCTTACTGTACATAACATTTTTTGCCATTTTCATGCCTTACTATACTATGACATTTTTTGACATACTACACCATGACGTTTTTTTTGTCATTTTTATGCCTTACTATACTATGACGTTTTTTGCCGTACTATACTATGACGTTTTTTGTCGTTTTTATGCCTTACTATACTATGACATTTTTTGACATAGTATACTGTGTCGTTTTTTTGCCATATTTATGCCTTACTAAACTATGACGTTTTTTTGTCATTTTTATTCCTTACTATACTATGACATTTTTTGCCATTTTTATGTCATTTTACTATACTATGATGTTTTTTGCCATACTATACTATGATGTTTTTTGACATTTTTATGCCTTATTATACAATGACATTTTTTGCCATACTATACTATGACGTTTTTTGCCATTTTTGTGCCTTACAATACTATGACGTTTTTTTTTTACATTTTTATGCATTACTATACTGCTATTTTTTGCCATACTATACTATGACATTGTTTGCAATTTCTATCCCTTAGTATACTATGATATTTTTTTGACATTTTTATGCCTTACTATGATGTTTTTTGCCATTTTTATGCCCTATTGTACAATTACATTTTTTGCCATACTGTACTATGACGTTTTTGCCATTTTCATGCCTTACTATACTATGATATTTTTTGACATTTTTATACCTTACTATACTATGACATTTTTTACCATACTATACTATGATGTTTTTTGCCATTTTTATGCCTTGCTATACTATGACATTGTTTGCAATGTTTATCCGTTACTATACTATGATGTTTTCTGCCATTTTTATGCCTTACTATACGATGACATTTTTTGCCATTTTTGCCATAATATACTATGATGTTTTTTGCCATTTTTATGCCTTACTATACTATGATGTTTTTTGCCATTTATTTGCCATACTATACTATGACGTTGTTTGCAATGTTTATCCGTTACTATACTATGATGTTTTCTGCCATTTTTATACCTTACTATACTATGATGTTTTTTGCCATTTTTATGCCTTACTATACTATGACATTTTTTGCCATACTATACTATGATGTTTTTTGCCATTTTTATGCCATACTATACTATGATGTTTTTTGCCATTTTTATGCCTTACTATACTATGACATTTTTTGCCATTTTTTGCCATAATATACTATGATGTTTTTTTGCCATTTTTATGCCTTACTATACAATGACGTTTTTTGACATTTTTTACCATACTATACTATGATGTTTTTTGACATTTTTATGCCTTATTATACAATGACATTTTTTGCCATACTATACTATGACGTTTTTGCCATTTTTGTGCCTTACAATACTATGACGTTTTTTTTTTTACATTTTTATGCATTACTATACTGATATTTTTTGCCATACTATACTATGACATTGTTTGCAATTTCTATCCCTTAGTATACTATGATATTTTTTTGACATTTTTATGCCTTACTATGATGTTTTTTGCCATTTTTATGCCCTATTGTACAATTACATTTTTTGCCATACTGTACTATGACGTTTTTGCCATTTTCATGCCTTACTATACTATGATATTTTTTGACATTTTTATACCTTACTATACTATGACATTTTTTACCATACTATACTATGATGTTTTTTGCCATTTTTATGCCTTGCTATACTATGACATTGTTTGCAATGTTTATCCGTTACTATACTATGATGTTTTCTGCCATTTTTATGCCTTACTATACGATGACATTTTTTGCCATTTTTGCCATAATATACTATGATGTTTTTTGCCATTTTTATGCCTTACTATACTATGATGTTTTTTGCCATTTATTTGCCATACTATACTATGACGTTGTTTGCAATGTTTATCCGTTACTATACTATGATGTTTTCTGCCATTTTTATACCTTACTATACTATGATGTTTTTTGCCATTTTTATGCCTTACTATACTATGACATTTTTTGCCATACTATACTATGATGTTTTTTGCCATTTTTATGCCATACTATACTATGATGTTTTTTGCCATTTTTATGCCTTACTATACTATGACATTTTTTGCCATATTATACTATGACATTATTTGCCATTTTTAGGCCTTACTATACTATGACATTTTTAACACACTATACTATGATGTTTTTTTGCCATACTATACTATGATGTTTTTTGCCATTTTTATGCCCTATTGTACAATTACATTTTTTGCCATAATATACTATGATGTTTTTTGCCATTTTTATGCCCTATTGTACAATTACATTTTTTGCCATACTATACTATGACATTTTTTGCCATACTATACTCTGATGTTTTTTGCCATTTTTATGCCTTATTGTACAATGACATTTTTTGCCATACTGTACTATGACGTTTTTGCCATTTTCATGCCTTACTATACTATGATATTTTTTGACATTTTTATACCTTACTATACTATGACATTTTTTTACCATACTATACTATGATGTTTTTTGCCATTTTTATGCCTTGCTATACTATGACATTGTTTGCAATGTTTATCCGTTACTATACTATGACATTTTTTACCATACTATACTATGATGTTTTCTGCCATTTTTATGCCTTACTATACGATGACATTTTTTGCCATTTTTTGCCATACTATACTATGATGTTTTTTGCCATTTTTATGCCTTACTATACTATGATGTTTTTTGCCATTTATTTGCCATACTATACTATGACGTTGTTTGCAATGTTTATCCGTTACTATACTATGATGTTTTTTGCCATTTTTATGCCTTAATATACTATGACATTTTTTGCCATACTATACTATGATGTTTTTTGCCATTTTTATGCCTTAGTATACTATGATGTTTTTTGCCATTTTTTTGCCATACTATACTATGACATTGTTTGCAATGTTTATCCGTTACTATACTATGATGTTTTCTGCCATTATCATGCCTTACTGTACTATGACTTTTTTTGCCATTTTTATGCCTTATTGTACAATGACATTTTTTGCCATACTATACTATGACGTTTTTTGCCCTTTTTATGCCTTACTATACTATGACATTGTTTGCCATTTTTTGCCACAATATACTATGACGTTTTTTGCCCTTTTTATGCCTTACTATACGATGACATTGTTTGCAATGTTTATCCGTTACTATAATATGATGTTACTACCATTTTTATGCCTTCATTTTTTGCCATACTATACTGTGACATTGTTTGCAATGTTTATCCGTTGCTATACTATGACGTTTATTGCCATTTTTATGCCTTACTTTACTATGACATTTTTTCCCATAGTATACTATGACGTTTTTTGCTATTTTTATGCCTCACTATACAATGACAATTTTTGCCATATTATACTATGACGTTTTTTTGTCATTTTTATGCCTTACTATACTATGACATTTTTTGACATAGTATACTGTGTCGTTTTTTGCCACATTTATGCCTTACTAAACTATGACTTTTTTTGTCATTTTTATTCCTTACTATACATACCATTTTTTGCCATTTTCATGCCTTACTATACTATGACAATTTTTGCCATAGTATACTATGACATTTTTTGCCATTTTTATGCCTTACTGTACATAACACTTTTTGCCATTTTTATGCATTACTGTACATAACATTTTTTGCCATTTTTATGCCTTACTATACTATGACATTGTTTGCCTTTTTTTTGACATACTATACTATGACGTTTTTTTTTGTCATTTTTATGCCTTACTATACTATGACATTTTTTGCCATATTATACTATGACGTTTTTTGTCATTTTTATGCCTTACTATACTATGACGTTTTTTTTGCCATTTTTATGCCTTACTTTACAATAATATTTTCTGCCATTTTTATGCCTTACTATACTATGACATTGTTTTCCTTTTTTATGATTTACTGTACAATGACATTTTTTGCCATTTTTACGCCTTACTATACTATGACCTTTTTTGCCATAGTATACTATGACATTTTCTTTGCCATTTTTATGCCTTACTGTACATAACATTTTTTACCATTTTTATGCCTTACTATATTATGACATTGTTTGCCTTTTTTATGATTTACTGTACAATGACATTTTTTTTGCCATTTTTATCCCTTACTATACTATGACATTTTTTGACATACTATACTTTGACGTTTTTTTTGTCATATTTATGCCTTACTATACTATGACGTTTTTTTTGTCATTTATATGCCTTACTATACTATGACATTTTTTGACATAGTATACTGTCGTTTTTTTGCCATTTTTATGCCTTACTAAACTATGACGTTTTTTGTCATTTTTATTTCTTACAATACTATGACATTTTTTGCCATTTTTATGCCTTACTATACTATTTTTTGCCATACTATACTATGACGTTTTTTTCAATTTTTATGCCTTACTAAAGTATGACATTTTTTGACATTCTATACTGTGACTAAACTATGACATTTTTTGGGCTTTTTATGCCTTAATTTGACGTATAGTGAAGAGAGACAGGAAACGGGGAGGCAAGGGGGGGAATGACATGCAGTGCATGGCCGTCCGATGTGGGATTCGAACCGGGGCCAACTGCAGCGAGGACTGTAGCCTCTACACATGAGGCGCCTGCTTAGACCACTACACCACACGACGCCCCATTTTGTCATTTTTATTCCTTACTATACTATGACATTTTTTGCCATTTTCCTGCCTTACTATACGATGACAATTTTTGACATACTATACTTTGACGTTTTTTTTGCCATTTTTATGCCTTACTATACGATGACAATTTTTGACATACTATACTTTGACGTTTTTTTTGTCATTTTTATGCCTTACTATACTATGATGTTTTTTGCCATACTATACTATGATGTTTTTTTCAATTTTTATGCCTTACTATACTATGACATTTTTTGCCATAGTATACTATGACATTTTTTGCCATTTTTATGCCTTACTATACTATAACATTTTTTGCCATATTATACTATGACGTATTTTTGTCAATTTTATGCCTTACTAAAGTATGGCATTTTTTGACATACTATACTGTGACGTTTTTTGCCATTTTTATGCCTTACTAAACTATGACATTTTTTGCTATTTTTTTTTTAAGTATATTTTTGGGGCTTTTTATGCCTTTATTTGACAGTATAGTGAAGAGAGACAGGAAACGGGGAGGCAAGGAGGGGTAATGACATGCAGCGCAGGGCCGTCCGATGCAGGATTCGGGACTATACTATGACATTTTTTGCCATTTTCATGCCTTACTGTACTATGACTTTTTTTGCCATTTTTATGCCTTATTGTACAATGACATTTTTTGCCATACTATACTATGACGTTTTTTTGCCCTTTTTATGCCTTACTATACTATGACATTGTTTGCCATTTTTTGCCACAATATACTATGACGTTTTTTGCCCTTTTTATGCCTTACTATACGATGACATTGTTTGCAATGTTTATCCGTTACTATAATATGATGTTACTACCATTTTTATGCCTTCATTTTTTGCCATACTATACTGTGACATTGTTTGCAATGTTTATCCGTTGCTATACTATGACGTTTATTGCCATTTTTATGCCTTACTTTACTATGACATTTTTTCCCATAGTATACTATGACGTTTTTTTGCTATTTTTATGCCTCACTATACAATGACAATTTTTGCCATATTATACTATGACGTTTTTTTGTCATTTTTATGCCTTACTATACTATGACATTTTTTGACATAGTATACTGTGTCGTTTTTTTGCCACATTTATGCCTTACTAAACTATGACTTTTTTTGTCATTTTTATTCCTTACTATACATACCATTTTTTGCCATTTTCATGCCTTACTATACTATGACAATTTTTGCCATAGTATACTATGACATTTTTGCCATTTTTATGCCTTACTGTACATAAAATTTTTTGCCATTTTTATGCCTTAATATATTATGACGTTTTTTGCCATTTTTATGCCTTACTGTACATAACATTTTTTGTCATTTTTATGCCTTACTATACTATGACATTTTTTGCCATTTTTATGCCTTATTATACTATGACATTTTTTGCCATATTATACTATGACGTTTTTTGTCATTTTTATGCCTTACTATACTATGACATTTTTTGTCATTTTTATTCCTTACTATACTATGACATTTTTTGCCATTTTTATGCCTTACTGTACAATCATATTTTTTGCCATATTATACTATGACGTTTTTTGCCATTTCATGCCTTACTATACTATGACATTGTTTTCCTTTTTTATGATTTACTGTACAATGACATTTTTTGCCATTTTTATGCCTTACTATACTATGACGTTTTTTGCCATACTATACTATGACGTTTTTTGTCGTTTTTATGCCTTACTATACTATGACATTTTTTGACATAGTATACTGTGTCGTTTTTTTGCCATATTTATGCCTTACTAAACTATGACGTTTTTTTGTCATTTTTATTCCTTACTATACTATGACATTTTTTGCCATTTTTATGTCATTTTACTATACTATGATGTTTTTTGCCATACTATACTATGATGTTTTTTTCAATTTTTATGCCTTACTGTACATAACATTTTTTGCCATTTTCATGCCATACTATACTATGACATTTTTTGCCATTTTTATGCCTTACTGTACATAACATTTTTTGCCATTTTCATGCCTTACTATACTATGACATTTTTTGACATACTACACCATGACGTTTTTTTTGTCATTTTTATGCCTTACTATACTATGACGTTTTTTGCCATACTATACTATGACGTTTTTTGTCGTTTTTATGCCTTACTATACTATGACATTTTTTGACATAGTATACTGTCGTTTTTTTGCCATATTTATGCCTTACTAAACTATGACGTTTTTTTGTCATTTTTATTCCTTACTATACTATGACATTTTTTGCCATTTTTTATGTCATTTTACTATACTATGATGTTTTTTGCCATACTATACTATGATGTTTTTTGCCATTTTTATGCCTTATTATACAATGACATTTTTTGCCATACTATACTATGACGTTTTTTGCCATTTTTATGCCTTACTATACTATGACGTTTTTTTTTTACATTTTTATGCATTACTATACTGCTATTTTTTGCCATACTATACTATGACATTGTTTGCAATTTCTATCCCTTAGTATACTATGATATTTTTTGACATTTTTATGCCTTACTATACGATGACATTTTTTGCCATTTTTATGCCTTATTATACAATGACATTTTTTGCCATACTGTACTATGACGTTTTTTGCCATTTTCATGCCTTACTATACTATGATATTTTTTGACATTTTTATACCTTACTATACTATGACATTTTTTACCATACTATACTATGATTTTTTTGCCATTTTTATGCCTTACTATACTATGACATTGTTTGCAATGTTTATCCGTTACTATACTATGATGTTTTTTGCCATTTTTATGCCTTACTATACGATGACATTTTTTGCCATTTTTGCCATAATATACTATGATGTTTTTTGCCATTTTTATGCCTTACTATACTATGATGTTTTTTGCCATTTATTTGCCATACTATACTATGACGTTGTTTGCAATGTTTATCCGTTACTATACTATGATTTTTTTGCCATTTTTATGCCTTACTATACTATGATGTTTTTTGCCATTTTTATGCCTTACTATACTATGACATTTTTTGCCATACTATACTATGATGTTTTTTGCCATTTTTATGCCATACTATACTATGATGTTTTTTGCCATTTTTATGCCTTACTATACTATGACATTTTTTGCCATTTTTATTCCTTACTATACTATGACATTTTTTGACATTTTTATGCCTTACTGTACAATCATATTTTTTGCCATATTATACTATGACGTTTTTTGCCATTTTCATGCCTTAATATACTATGACATTGTTTTCCTTTTTTATGATTTACTGTACAATGACATTTTTTGCCATTTTCATGCCTTACTATACTATGACATTTTTTGACATACTATACTTTGAAGTTTTTTTTGTCATTTTTATGCCTTACTATACTATTACATTGTTTGCCTTTTTTATGATTTACTGTACAATGAAATTTTTTGCCATTTTTATGCCTTACTTTCCATGACATTTTTTGCCATATTATACTATGAAATGTTCTTTGATATTTTCATGCCTTACTATACTATGACATTTTTTGACATTTTCATGCCTTACTATACTATGACATTTTTTGACATTTTCATGCCTTACTATACTATGACATTTTTTGACATACTATACTTTGAAATTTTTTTTGTCATTTTTATGCCTTACTATACTATGACGTTTTTATGCCTTACTTTACTATGACTTTTTTTACCATTTTTATGCCTTACTGTACATAACATTTTTTGCCATTTTTATGCCTTACTATACTATGACATTGTTTGCCTTTTTTATGATTTACTGTCCAATGAAATTTTTTGCCATTTTTATGCCTTACTATACTATGACATTTTTAGCCATATTATACTATGAAATTTTCTTTGATATTTTCATGCCTTACTATACTATGACATTTTTTGACATTTTCATGCCTTACTATAGTATGACATTTTTTGACATTTTTATGCCTTACTGTACAATCATATTTTTTGCCATATTATACTATGACTTTTTTTTGTCATTTTTATGCCTTACTATACTATGACATTTTTTGACATACTATACTGTGAAGTCTTTTGCCATTTTTATGCCTTACTATACTATGACATTTTTTGCCATATTACACTATGACGTTTTTTTTGTCATTTTTATGCCTTACTAAACCATGAAATTTTTTGTGATTTTTATCCCTTAGTATACTGTTACGTTTCTTGTTATTTTTATGCTTTATTATACTATTGCATTTCTTACCATTTTTATCCCTTACTATAGTATGACGTTTTTTGACATTTTGATGACTTACTATACTAATATATTCATCAGACATTCCATCAAATATCTGCGGTTTGCTTAATCTGTCAGCTCAATTAAATCAGGTCTTAATTACTTAATTATTTTAAAATGAATTACTTAATACATTACTATTTGCTGTAGCTTACTAATAAATTATAAATTTATCATCCTATCAGTGTTTAAGTGCACATCTTCATCTTGTTGTTTTTATTTTTATATAAAATGTATTTTGTACGCATTTTTTTTTCTTTAATGTGCAATTTACATGGTTCTTTTAATGTCTTATCACTGCAAAACTGTCAGGGTTGCGAGGTAAGTAGGACCCAAAGGCAGCCAACACATTGGGGGACGGTGCAGGCAGGTTTATTTAACAAAATACAGACATGAACAGACGACGTGAACAAACCCTGAACTAAACAGACGGACCAACCCAGACAAAGGGAAGCACAAAGACTATATAGACAAGGGAGGCAAGGGTGATTGAACACATTAGGGCGGGGCAGACAATCACCACAGACACAGGACCGAGACAGGAAGCAAAAACACTGACACACAAGGAAACCAATTACAAAATAAAACAGGAAGTGCAAAAACTCCGGAGGATGGCGTCGCCCCTCTGGAGGGGGACCAGGAGCCGACTTGGTACCAGGGGCAGGAGTCAGCTGGACTGCCGTCAGGACACGAGGAACAGGGATCGGCCAGACCACTGGAGGCGGCACAAAGTCAGGGATCACCGGGGGCGGCACAGAGTCAGGGCCCACCGGAGGCAGCACAGAGTCAGGGGCCACCGGAGGCGGCACAGAGTCAGGGGCCACCGGGAGCGGCGCCTCGGCAGGAGTCAACGACACCAAGTGCCACGTGGGCTGAGTCAGGGCAAGAATCAATGGGGGTGGCGCCCTGGCAGGAACCACGAGCGGAGGTGACGTCACGGCTGGAACCAGGAGAGGTGGTGACGTCAAATCAGGAACCATGAGAAGCGGTGACGTCACATCAGGAACCAGGAGAGGCGGTGACGTCACACCAGTAGCCGTCGTCGACGCAGCTGGAGAACACGAAGCAGCGGCTGTTGACACCACATGAAAGACAGGAGTAGTCATCGACGCCGCCACCGGGGAACACGGAGTAGCGGCCGCCAACACCACAGGAGGGACAGGAATCGGCCGGATCGCCGACAGGAAACGAGGAGCAGGGATCGACCGGACCACTGACCGGGAACCAGAGTCAGGAGTCAGCTGGACCGCCGACAGGACAAGAGGAGCAGGGGAGACTTTGTCCAGCCCACCCAATTCAGGAGCTAGGGAGGAATCGACCGGGACCCCCGACGCTGAGACAGCTGATGCGCCGGCCGGGATGGTCGACCCGGGAAGTGGGGCAGGAGCCGATGAAACGCCAACTGGAATCCCCGACGCTGGAACAGCCTTTGCATCAGCCAGGGTAGTTGGCGAGGGCTCCTTCCCACACGCAAGTAGAGGTGCTGGACACCGGGGTAGCTGGGGCTTGGGCTGGAAGCTGGGGACCTTGGACTTTGGCCTGGGCCGGAAACGAGGAACCTGGGGCTGGGGCTGGGGCCGAGGCCGAGCCTCCCCATGGCGACGGGCGCCATGATTACCTCGCCTTCCGTGGCCTCCACGAAATCCCCTAAAGATAGCCAGGCGAGTTCCCCAGAAAGGGGACTCGTCAGGGTCCTCCAGGTCAGAGTCCGAGAAGAGGTCAGCCAGTGTGCAAAGAGGCCTGAAGACTGATGAAGGTCCTTGCTGACATGATGGATGCACACTCAAAAAAGCCATGAGGCCGGTGTAGGCCGCTGGGTCCATTTCTTGGTTGGTTCGTTCTGTCAAGGGTTGCGAGGTAAGTAGGACCCAAAGGCAGCCAACACATTGGGGGACGGTGCAGGCAGGTTTATTTAACAAAATACAGACATGAACAGACGACGTGAACAAACCCTGAACTAAACAGACGAACCAACCCAGACAAAGGGAAGCACAAAGACTATATAGACAAGGGAGGCAAGGGTGATTGAACACAGGTGAAACACATTAGGGCGGGGCAGACAATCACCACAGACACAGGACCAAGACAGGAAGCAAAAACACTGACACACAAGGAAACCAATTACAAAATAAAACAGGAAGTGCAAAAACTCCAAAACAAAACTAACAAAAAGTGTCTGCCATAGCAAACCATGACACAAAACGTCTTGTAAATGCTGTTATACTGATTGATGTAAGTGGTTTGTTAATAAATTTGGAAAAAAAATACTATGACATTTTTATGAAATACTATACTATGATGTTTCTTGCCATTTTTATGCCTTACTTTACTATGACGTTCTTATGCCTTTTTAGACTTACTATAGTATGACTTTTTTGTGCCTTAAAATACTATGATGTACGCCTTAGTATACAATGATGTTTTTATGCCTCACTATACTTTGAAGTTTTTATGACATTTTATGCCTTACTATATTATGATGTTTTTATGACGTTCTATGCCTTATTATAGCCTACTATAACTTTTTATGCCATATTATACTTCACATTTTTATGACTTACTACATTACGAGTTTTATAACTTACTATACTATGACATTTTTATGAATTACTATGAATTCATCTTCACCTTTTATATTTACATATATAATAAGAACATCTTGACAGGCTTTGTGATGCATACGTATTTATGCAACCGAATAAACGTCCAGAAACAAGAGGAAAAGACGCTTCAGAACTGGCCTGAGAATAGTCACACTTTTTCAGTATTAAAGTGTTCTAATGATGACTGTCTGTATATCCATGGTTACATTGAACAAAGGAATTGCTAATACCTAATTTGGCACACTTTTAATGGTGCAAAATTATCAATATTATACACTAAAAATCACTGCTGACATTACAGCAGCAAATTTGTTTAGTTTTTCACTGTATGTTGGTGTAAGCATGTTTCAGGATTAACAGAAGCATTTCTGACTTCCTCTGTTTTAACACAAAAGTCAAATTGCAGACACAATCAAGTTGAAAGACAAGCAGCTCTTCGATCCCAGTGCATTGCCCACTGTGTGTGTGTGTGTGTGTGTATCACTGAGGTACAGAAACCTCAAGAGGTTCACTTGTAGCTACATGTTGGACCGTAAGTGGGAAGGTTTGTGGAGTTTTGTGCAACAAACTGTTGCAAAATGATTTCATGGAAGTAGACACACATCTTCATTCCTGTTCATTAATAAGATACACATGAAGTCCACATCACCTGCCTATTTTTACGTGCTTAAAACTGTCATAACAAGGTGATACATTTTTCTTCTTTGATTTTTTTTATTAATGTGACATTGACATGTAGAAAAAAGCAGAGGTGTAAATAATGACATTAATGATGGTTGAAGGCCATGTCACTGTTTCATTTTCAGGCTGCTGGTATTATGCATGCTGACTAACTGCCACATGAATCTCAGTTAATACATACCAAATATAAGCAAACTTTGACTATTCTGTTCACACTGCAAAAGTCCACAGCCATTCCAGGTTCACCATGATCACCATATTTGTTTAGCCTCTGAGCATGCTAACATTTGATAATTAGCACATAATAAACACAATGGTACAACAGAG
Organism: Seriola aureovittata; assembly: GCF_021018895.1. NCBI lineage: Eukaryota > Metazoa > Chordata > Actinopteri > Carangiformes > Carangidae > Seriola > Seriola aureovittata. The sequence continues at coordinate 14,494,661 of NC_079372.1, read as the reverse complement.
GCCGATGGGGATGCCAGCAGTTTTGCAAGTATATGGTCATAAACCAAACTGCAGGATAAATTATCATTTCAACCTGATGATGGTGCTAGATGAAAGCATAAGGGATCACCAAAGGTCTTATAGGGGAACATTAACTTCTGAACCAAATTTCATCACAATACGTTAAGTAGTTGTCAAGACATGACACTCAAAACAACAAATATGAAACTGTTGGCCATGTAGACATTGTTTACCGCATAACAGCATGAGAAACGCAGGTGTAATTCATCACATTGGCTCTGTTTCCCTGCATGAAAACAAGCTCATCTAAATGGAATGAGTTTGTTAATATTATGAGTTACACCTGTGAAAATGTCATGAAATCCAACATTATTTCAACCTTTAGTACAGATGATGTATTTTTCTTTGTGCTCTATATCTGGTCAAACAAACAGGTGTTCATGATCTTAATTTTGTCACCCACACAGTACATGTTCTCAGTTCTGCTTTTTTACTTTATCTTGGCTTGAGGCTTTGGGTGTTTTAGATAAATATTTGCTATTTTTACCTCATCTCTATTTTCCCTCAGACCGCCTAGCTAGTTTTCTTGCCTGTGGACAACTTTAGTTACCTAAAACTAAGACAAAAGTTATGTTTATCCACAGCAAAGTGCTCTTGCTGTAATGTCAGCATATATCAATGACACCTTCCACTGCAGTAATATAATAAAGCCTACTTATAGAACACAACCATAATCAGTGGTTATAAAGTGGTTCACAAATGGCAATAAAATAATTGAAAAGGACAAAAGTAAAATATCAAATAAATATGTAAAAATAGCGGTCAATGGCAGTTAATGACATGACAGTAAGAAGCAGTAAACAACCCAAGCATGGTGCAAGTTTTGCTTCTGTTTCAGTAGATTTTCGCAACATTTTGCAAGTGAACCACACCTATAAAGAGTTGCTGCTGGTTTTTAAAAAAATCAGTATTTGCTGAGGTTAACAAGTCTTAATCTTGTCTTGACCATCCTGTCTCAACAGATTCACCCCCATCCTCTCTGTATGTATATCATAGAAAGTATATAAGACAACTGTAAACTATAACTTAACTGCTTTATTTGTTTTAATGCAGGCCTACAGTGTGCACTGTAAGTTGTATAATAAGGGGGGAAATTATATTGTCTCATGAAACGTTATCTTATCAAGTTATCGTATTGATGACCTGATAGGTCATCAATGTTGATGATGATGTTAGAACCATACAGAGATATTAACCAGTTTATGTTCCACATCATAATTTGAATATAATTTGAACAAGAATAAGACATAACAGGGACAAGTGTGCATGAAAATGTATTGATTGACAGATGATTTCGATGATGAAGAAAAAGTATTCAGATGCTTTACTTTAATAAAAGAAGTAATACCACAATGTAAAAAGTTCTGTACATAAAATGTTGCTTAAGTAAAAATACAAAAGCATAAATATATAATATACTATACTAGCCTATATTAAAATAGTATATATGAAAAAAGTAAAAGTACTCAGAAAATGCATTTTGTGAAAGTTGCTCAACTATATGTTATTAGATTATCATTACTGATGCTATAATGAGTAAGTAGCATTGTAGTTAGTTGGTCAAGGTGGAGCTAATTTGAACTATTTTTCATAGTTAATTTATGACAATGAATCATATTTTATGAGTTCATCATATCTTTATATATAAATTTTTAATTTATTAAGTAACTATAAACATCAGAATAATTTAATGAAATAAAAAGTACAATATTCTCCCTCTGATATGTAGTTGAGTACAAGTATAACGTAGCGGAAAATGGAAACACTAAAGTGAAGTGCAAGGATTTTCTTGTTTTACCTGTCCTAACTGCTTCCTGTATGGGTGGAGCCCCAGAATTTACATAGCAAACCAGCTCAACTGTGACAAACTCTCTTTGAACATAGAAAGCTGGCTGAACTCATGTGGATCCTCAAGACTTCCATAGTTTCGACTGTGTAAATGAAACGTAAGTTGGCCTTATTTGGTAGTTTAACAATGCATTCTACCCTTAACAGCTCTGTGAGTTTCAGTCATGGTTAAGTTATTAGTGGGTTTTTGACAATATTGTGTTGGACAAGCTATCTTTGTTGAATTATAAACTCACTGTAAGGAATCATTATGTCTAGATTCATATCTTATGCTTAATCTTTTTTTCCTGTTTCCAATTCAAACTACATCTTATTAAAAGAATGGATTGTAACCCTTTGGCCTTTGCTCATCTGTCAGATGTTTTGGTTTTCTTGCCTTCTTTCTCACTGCTCTCATAGCTGTCTTTCTGGTTGCAGCTGTTTTTACAGACAACGTTCTGATAAACCCACTGTAAACACCACCCTCTCATCACCAGACAGACACAGTTTAGCTAGTGGACATAGTGGAGCATTAAGGTGCTGAAGAACCAGATATTTCCCCCAGAAGTTGGCAGAGACCAAGAACAGAGCTGTTACCAACAGGAATGTTTTAAAGTTACAGCTTAATTGTGTTCACTGCCCCCAAGTGGCCAAAAAATAAATACATTACTACAGGTTTAAGCCTTTTCTGTTGATCCATGTCAAAAAGTGTAGATATAAAACAGAAAAGGTCACTGTATACCAGCAGCATTTATTAAAGATTTAACTAAATGTAGGTGGTATTTACTCAGGTACTGTAGTTAAATATACTTTTGAGATGCTTGTGTTCTACTTGAGTATTTCCATTTTATCAATATATACTTCTGCTCAACTACATCTCAGAGGGAACTATTGTCCCTTTTACTCTACTACATTTATTTTAAAGCTTTACTTAGATTCAGTTTAATACAAACACTAACCAATTAATAAAACATGATATATTATAGATTAAAAGAAGACTTAATTGGTTGCCAGGGGCAAATGCACAGGCTAGCCAGCAGTTTATAAAGCATTTAAATTTACCTCCACCTTTAACAGCTGCAACATTAAAGTGATGTTCACATTAATACATCAATAACTATAATACAATAATATTATATACATTATTCTGAAATGGGCATTAAGCATGAGTACTGTTACTTTTGGTATTTTAGGTATATTTTGATGCCAATACTTTTCTACTTTTAATTAAGTAAAGTTTTGAATGAATGAACTTTATTATTTCCTACACTGTGGCACTGCTACTTTTACTCATGTAAAGGATTTGAGGACTTCTTACACCACTGCTTATAAGTTGTCTCCGCACAAAACTGACCACTAACATGTCACGCAAAGATGTTTTACCAATAAGCACAAACTGTGATGTTGAACATGTAAGAGCTTAACTGTGAGTAAAATCTTTAAGAAATAGTTTTGACACTTTAGGAAATGTATTTATTCGCTTTCTTGCCAAGAGTAACATGAAAAAAAAAACTATCTCCAAGAACTACTAGAACCATTTCTTTGCAGGGTCAGTGACTTTGTACAGATTAAACAATATATGAGGGGCTAATTATTGAGCTTTAGAGATGTTGGGTCATTTTCATGCTAAGCTAAGCACATGCTAGCTTTAGCCTCATATTCCGCTTATGGATATGAGAGTGGAATCAATCTTCTTATTTAACTCTCAGCAAGAAAGTGAACATTTCCCAGAAATGTTGAACTTTTCCTTTAAGTGGTCTGCGCTTGGATCAGGCTTCTCCTGAATTTGCTAGGGCCATTCAAGTTATGTAAATAAACACTGTACATAAGACCAGACATTATGTAGAACTGCTCCACGAAACTTTCTTGCAACCCAAAAGCACTAACACTTGTAGTGATCTACAACGACACAAATGCATGAAAAGCATGAAGATTTATGAAAGAAGTGGAGAAAGTAAAAACAAATTGTCACATGAAGTAGCAAAGACAGTTTCACAAGTCAGATAACTCCTGACGTTACACAGGACCAAAAGAGGTAGCTGATTTCACTTCTGTTTTCAAGCATGGTTTAACTGGGACTTCTGCAGACCTACAGCAGATATGCATACTACCGGTATGCTAATATGCATATTAAGATCAGATATAGTGGCATAGATACAACGTTCACTTTGGACAATTCTTACATAGAAGAGAAAAAAAAGCCATGTGTGACTAAGGTGACCACTTCCAGGCACCTTGCTGAGCTGCATTCATGCATTTAATAAGGGTGTTGTTGGCGGCGGGCGGCGGCGGCGGGGGGGGGGGGATAAAAACAAAAAAAATTTGTGCAAGCCCATGTCAACATACACTGACTTAAATATTTTTTTTAAACATCTGGCCACATGACAAGACATTCTTCACATTATTTGCCAAGTTAAATGTGTTCTGGGTGTGGGGGTTTTATACGTAAACCTTGAGAGATGATTACAGCAACCAACTGCCTAGTGAACTATGTGCAATTATGTTAAGTGGCCGTTTTCAATGTTACAAAAAGGCAACAGACAAAGAGGTACACTCAATAAGATTATTTATGTTATTGTACAATCTGCATTTTTTAACAAATAATAATAAAAAAAAGATTAGTTAGATGTACAGTATTTGAATGATCATATCTGGTGTGGACTGAGGACTCCGCCTGCCTCGTCACATCGAGTCCACCCAGAGCTCCAGTGATGGGAAAGGGAGAGGGGGCCGGGGGCCTGGAATGATTTTCATGAATGCTCATTAAGTGTGTATACAGATTTGTGTGTGTGTGTGTGTGTGTGTGTGTGTGTGTGTGTGTGTGTGTGTGTGTGTGTGTGTGTGTGTGTGTGTGTGTGTGTGTGTGTGTGTGTGTGTGTGTCTGCATGTACCTGTCATTGTATACTTGGGTGTGTGTGTGTGATTGAGTGTCTTTGTGTGTGCTCAGCCAAGGTGTTGGCAGGTGGTGGAATGTCACATGGCGGATGATGGGGGATAAAGGGATGAAAGCAAAACAGAAGAGTTGGGGGAGAGGAGTGGAAAGGAGGATAAAAGATGGAGGCAAAAGTAGCAGGGGCTCAGTTGGTGTAGATCTGGCCCTCGGGTGGCTGAGGAAGCTTCATGTTTTCCTTGCACGTCATGAGCCGTCGCAGCTCCAGCAGCACCATCCGGATGCTGTAGGAGTTCTGCCACTTGGCCAGTGCAGTCACCGCATGCATGTCAACCTGGGGGACAGAGAACAAGAAAGGATGCATGTGACGCAACACCATGAACCCTTGCATATTGTTTTTTTTTTAGGACAATTTGCGCTGTACATTAGACACAACAGAAATCATCAGTCTTATCTTTCACCTTTCTAAATGACCAAAATGTTGGATTTTAAGATATTTTATGGTGTAGATCTCAGATCAGTTTTCACACTGTTTTGTTTGAGTCCACACCTTGGTTTTGTCTTCATCCCCCAACTAACTGACTAACTGCTTTTAAACATGGTATCTATTTGGTTCAATCTGTGGTATATTTAAGCAAAGCTTTCTTCATTAAATTTCAAGTGTTTTCCATAGTCATCAGGACACAATGTTGGCACTCGTTAAATTTATTATTATTAGACTAAAAAAACAGAAAAAAATAAATAGGTGCTTGTAGCCGCATTTGGAAGCAGCACAACCACTTGCAAAGAAATGGAAAAAGCAAGTGCATGTTCTCCACTGCCCTACTAGGAAAAAGCGTGTCATGTTTGCCTTATGAAATTATGTTTTCTGTGTTCCTAAATCAAGAATGATACACATCCTACAGTTTGAGCGAAAGCAACCTAACACCCGCTCCTTCTGGTGGATCTGGTGCCGTTTCTCGGTCTGATCTTGGTCATATTCATTCAAACGTTATTTGCATTGCACTTTTCATACAGGTTAGTGCAGTTTGAAGTGCTTCACAGATGACTAAGCTAAAAGAAAAAAAAAAAAAAAAATAGGACAAATCAAATAAGGAAAGAAAAACAAAAACTGTTCGTGTGAATGTCTCATACCACATACTGTACACTGCTCTACATCTTGTGCCAGAATTAATGTAATGGTTACATTAGTTGTCAGAAGATTCAAGAATGCACTTGAAGGAACTTGTCAATCTGGAATGACCAGTACACAGAGCGCGCATGACAAAGGGATGCAAAAAAAACTTTAAAAAAAAAAAACTCCTTTACTTGTTGCTCCCTTAATTTAACCCTAACCCTATTTCTTAAATGCTACTTTAACGTGTAAACATGCCTTGTGTTGCATTCACATGCTCCTAAATAATGTAATGTAATTATTAATTACAAAATTAACATAAGCCAAATGCCATTCTTTCTCCAAATACATTTATCGGTGTAGCAAGAACAGGATCAAGAAGACAATCATATATTTTAAAAAGACAGCAAAGGCATGCAATCAATCAGTCAATCTACAGTAAAAGCTGGTTTCAATTTACTTACCACACCGTTGGAGGTGTGCACGCCATTCAAGTTTATCTTTGTCACAAATCTGACAAACGGTGGTGACTCTGGGTATCCTGGCCCACATTCAACCTTCAGATTGTACATCCTGTTTTCATAGCTTGTCTGTGGACAGAGACAAGTGAGGAGAGGTGAGTGGACGGCACACTAAACATCAACACCCAGCACACAATGTTCAGTGAATTTAACAATACCATCAATGTGAACTTCATGGAAGAAAACAATCCAAATCATGGTTATGACCATTAAAAATTTAACTATTTATTTTTAACCAGTTCCACAGGAACAGTAAATATGTTTGGATAAAGGACGCCAAATGGCTGAATCAGCTGTAGTCTGACAAATGTTAATATCCACGTTCCTCCTATAAAGGTCTTTGAGGTACTGAGGTCTAATAATATACATTACGGATGGATACTGAGCTGCAGTTGTATTAATCTACCCTTCAAAAGGTAGTGAACCAAATCAAAAAGAAACATTTTCAGAGTGTTAGCATTTAAACAATCAATGCTAAATCCGAGAGGGAATTAATTCTGTGCTTTGTAATGTAGTACCTGTTGCTTCCTGTCAATATGTTGTAATATTTTACCATGACTTAGACCTTTTAGTGCACCACTTCATTCATTACACTCCATCCCTTTGCGCCCGCTTTAAATGATATAACTCAGCTGATGTACTCATTCACAGCAGTGTGAAGCTAGTGCATGTCTACAACTTGGTACACTGTCAGAAGACACTGCACAGCTGAGACCTTCTGGTTACATGGCAGTCTGTTAACTTCTTGACCATTTTAATGATGACTGTGCAGTGAGCAGTGTTTTAAAAAATACCACCACTCACCCTAGGAGGACCAAGGATCACCCCTCTCCATCGTGTTAAGGTCATGTCCTCATCATCCTCCAGACCCCAGCTCACTGTCCCATCTCCCACACCTTTTTGGCCTTCCTCCAGCTCTTCTAGGAGCCGGAAATTGCGAGGAACTTTAACGGCTGTTTGTGGACAAACACACCAAAGTAAGACTGTTACACTCACATATGCACATTTCCAACATGACAAGTGGATTTAGGTACCACCGATCTTGCCAGAGAAATGACTTGCAGTTATAAAGGTATGAGCTGGTTGTGGCATGACTCTCCCACACAGAGTAATATAAGGAACGCCTTAGTCGACCAGCTTTCATCAGCCCTTTGATATTGGCAGACGTTAGTCATTTCCTTTAATTTAGCATGTGGCTTCGACGGTGCTGCATCATTTGGCCTCTGCAGTGAGATATGATGGTGCTGCACTGTTAACTGAGCCATGCAAACACTCACAGTCACACTGCCGGCTGATGCAGCAATCAAGCTAAGAGAGCCCTCACTGAAACTCAGCACAATATTAGATCATGTTTTCTTGATTAGCTGCGACTGTGATCTCAGTAAACGTGCCGTCATTGTTGACATTTAATAATCTACTGATAATTATGCACGAAGGCTGAATCATGATTCATCTAACATTTACTAATGACATTTAACGAAAATGACTGGGTTTGTGTCACATCCGTATTCGGAGTCGGTAAACAATTTTATGCTGCAAATGAGCTAACGTAACCCGGACGTTAGGGAGGCGGTGGTGTGGCTCACTAGCGTCAGCGCAGGACTGTCACCATACGAAATCACATTATTAAATGAAAGCAAACAAGCTACACAATGTTATATATGCGGATGGCTGGGGCTAAATTGTCACACGGCCGTTAAACGACATGAAATTCCTCTATCGGCAGTCATACTGCATTTCCTTTTATCCACCTTAACTTACGTTAGCTTAGCTAATAGCATGGCTTCCTATTCATTCTCTTCGGCGGCTTAAGCTTTGCGTTAGCATGCATCTTTTCACAGAGCGGGTGCGTCAGTAGATAATCAACCTCATTATGAAACTTGATAGCTAGATCGCGAGAATTCATTGAACCGATTATTTAACGACAGCTTTTAATTATGATTTATTTCTCTCGAACATTTACCTGATCCGGCGGCGACCGCCATCTTGTCGCTACACAGCGAGAGCGCGCACGTAGCTTTGCCATTGTAGCCAACGGTGCGTGCGCGCGGAAGAAACGCAAAGCGTCGCTTCCTTTGTTGTTTTCTGGCCAATAGTCTGACAGACAATACGTGGCCATTTAGAACATAACTTTCTATATATTGCATATTTTTCTGCAAAATTCCAATACAGACCAAATATAATAACGAGACGAATTCACCAACAAGTATTGCCTGTGTAGCCAAAACCTGATGTATCTTGTTCTTCTGAGCCATAGAGCTTCATTGTTGTCAAAAAGCTATTAAAACACCTCCCTGTTGAACTACATGACATGTTCCTTTATTACTATAAACACGGGCACTGTAGTTTATCGTGATACTTACACCATCCTGCTGCCAGAAATACTCACTAAATGGTTCTCAGCAAATGCTTACTACACCTGTAGTAGTACATTAACACTCCTGTTTGAGTGTTTTGACTTTACTACAATGTGTACTACAATTTTTTTTTAAGATTTAAATTTTCAGTAGGAGCCAGCTTGGGCTGGAGCTCCACAAACATGGTAGGGATGTAGAAATGTATTGAAAGATGCACTAACAATTTTGGGTTTCGTCTTTTTTAGGGCATTTGTTGAATCAAATAAAAATATTGAATATCACCAGCCTTATAGGCCTGATAGAGGCCTTTCCAGCAGGCACTAGAGCATTTCTTAAAAGCCCAAACATTTTGATTTGTTATCGTAAGAAAAGAACAAGTGCTATTAATAATATGGCTCTGTTATTCAGTTTTATCATCACCATCTGTGCTTTTCTTGCTGTGACATGTCAAAATACCTTCTTTGCTCTGACTGTAGACCCACAATAGAGTAAGATTATGCAGGCAGAGAAAGAGGAATGTAACAATATTAAGATTGTGAAGCTTAATTATCCAGCTACAACATCTTTAAAACACAGCCAAGAAAGAAAGAAATGTATCAGAGAATGAAGCGGTAATTATCAACTGTTTTTATTTAGTTTATTTATAAATACAGTTTAATATATACATTGTAAGTCTCCAACATGGAAGACAACAAAAAGGCATCAAGGCATTATTCTGATATCTAAAACTCCATCACCACCAGCATATATAACCAACTACAACATCCATATGGGTCTTGCCTCAGAAGAAGTGAGAGGCAAGTGAAGGGCAATTTAAAGTCAGTCAATGAAGTGTTTTCCCATATCGCTGGCAAGATTTACAGTAAATCAATTAAGGAGAGGATAAGGCAATTGAATAAAAAGTCCAAGGATCAATACAAAAGCAATTATAACATATCATGTCAAACATACCAACAACTGCCCACCCCACTTACTAACAAGTTCATTTGTTTCCACAAAATTGTTTCCAGTGGGAAAAAATTTAGTTAACCACACATTGTCACAAAATACCCTTCGAATCCACTAATGAAAGCCCATTGCCTTTAAGCAGAAAAAACCAAACACAGCTTGATCACAAATTCTACCTCAATAACAAGAGGCCAAGTTAACTGAACTGATATGGCTACAACAGAACCTATATTGCATTTTTAAAAAATCATTCGGCTACTATGGCCAACAAACAAAATTTGATAGAAATAAGTGATTTAAACAACTTTGATCTATCTATTAAATAACGGCCTTAACTTCACTAATGGAGTGTTTTGTTTTGTGATTTTATTTTTTTACAAATTCATACTAAACTACTTTAATCACCTTAACCACAATCCTGAGATCATCTGGAGAATAAGAATGAAACATAAGTCAATACATGTTAGATCCATACTCAAAAACCAGACTCTCAACTACAACAGCTATAAATAGCAATTATAGGAAGTCTGTCTCTACGCAAAGGTTATTATGGTATGGGTTCCTTCTGAGTTCACCATATAGTTTTTGTGTAAGGTTGTCAGTTTTGTCTCCAAACTAATTATGGCATGTCATGTCTAGTATTTCTAAGCATTACCCTTAGCTTGTCCTATTTTTCAGTATTACAAAAACACAAAACGTCCTTAAATTTGTCATTACTTTTATATTACCACAAAAAGCAATTTACTGAAGCGCCGAAACATCCAGAGGGGCCGATGCAAAAAGTCCTATTTAGAAAATAAGTTGTGTGTCAAAGTTCAAATGTGTCTACTGATTGCAGTCAGTGGTGCCCCAAGAATACTGATACTGATCAAAAAAGACCTACAGGAGTAGAACTTATATGCAGGCTTTAAACTTTGATGCAGTGACACATAACGCCATCCATTTACCAACATACATTACACCACCTAGCGCACACAGAATTGCTCCTCACAATACTCTACAAGCACTATGCAAACTGTGTACTGTGTACGTCTGCTGTTGACCTATGGTGAATAATTTTATATAATCAAGTATGAAGGATTCAACAACTGGAATATTACATAATATAAAACATAATTTTGGTTTCAAAGTGAACTATAGGTATATTTAAATGATCTACTTGGAGTATAAGACCAAAAGCTTAATCATTAAGCCTTCAGCCTGGTTAGCCCAACTGAACAGCAAGGTTAGGGTCTCCCATTTAAACCCTAAAACCTTTGCCAGGATTTCCTCGGAATGAAGATAACATTTTGGTAGCTCAAACCTGGGACCATTTGGTCAAAGTTTGGGGGTCATCTTTTGAACAAGGTACAATTAATTTCATCAGGAATGAGCACAATCCTCCCTGGTCAGTGTCTGCTTTACACAAACTCAAAGGAAAGCTGGTGACCCAGTATATTGCTTGCACAAGCCAACATGCTCTATGCATGCACGCATTCTTACGTCTGTGACATCTTCACTAGTAAAAGTAATTTTGTCATGCAGTTCATTAAGTAGCTAATTTTTTTGAGCTCCAGTTTTCCAACTAAGTAAATATGCGTAAACAATTAAAAAAGAAAGGCATTTTTAACCTAATCAAGTGAGTTAAGACGTATAGTTAATGGCCTCTTATTACACTGCATAGTTATTTGCTGTACAATACATTTACAAATTACTGACTAAAGCATTTAAAAAACTCTCGACCAATTAATTAATTACATAATCTCATCTATAGGAGTGAAGAAATTCCTGGATCGTCAGCCTTCACTGAAGCCCTTGTAACATCACCAAGTCAACTTGTCACAGTTACCAAGACGGTACGCTGCGGCAACATTACTCACGGGGAATGTTACGCTCTGAAACTGCCAGTTCCTTCCCACATTACAAACGAGTAGCAAAGATGTGAAGAGTGAAAACAATGTAACATACAGTTGGCACATAACTTTGGAGTATCTGTGACTGATTAAGTGAGACACAGATCCCAGAAAGACGGAATTTCCTTTGCAACGACACGAGGAAGTGCTGCAAATAAAAACAGAACAAAAGAAAGACACAAGAACTGCATTTACGGTGAGTGTAAGGCAGCTTGACAAAACTGCATGTGCCCCTTTCCTGCAGAGCTGTCTGTTTACCAGGAGGCAAAACGTAAAAATGCTTTTCACAGTGGACACAGTGATCATCTGAAAAGACTACTTATAGTAGGTCCAGAACAATTGAGCAGAACAACAGTAATGATATATGTATATTTGCCCAGATTTTCTATCGATCAATACTGACTACAGTTACGCGCATGTGATTTTTCAAATCAAATCTCCACTTAGCCTGAACATTTCTCATCCTGCATGTTTGCAGTTTCAATGGCCAGAAAATAACAAATTGTAATAAAAATGCCAGCTCAGGATCTGACAGCAATAATTTGGTTTTTTATTCTTTTTGGTTTGTTCATTTTAAAACGTGTTTTATGAGCCGTCTGACCTGTCATTTATCATCCTGCTGGGACAAGTTTGGTTGTAAAGTAGCACTGTAACTGTAGTCATTATCTAGGATTGACAAACTCATAACTAAACTATTAAATATGGCTGCATTTTGATTTGTAGCAAGTTACTAGAATCAATAACAGGCGCTGGTTAGCACTGGAAAAAAAAAACAACACTTCTTCTCATCACCTCTCTTTAAAGAACAGTTAACAAATGTAACAATAATTAACCGATTTGTTCTTTAGCTATCAACATTGGTAGAGCTTCCTAAAATCCTACGTCACCCCAGCCCTCCTACCTACCATAGCCTAAATCCAATTTTATTACTTGCACATCAAGTAGACCCTTGATAAGGTGGAGATGAAAAGACTGATACAGAAGAAATAAAGCAGTGCTAAATATAACGTGATTTATCGACTCTTGAAATGAGCAGCTGTGACTCTGGAGGAGAAAAAAAATTGAGTGTTCACGCTTTCAAGTATTCTTTCTTTGAATCGTTTGAATTTTCTGACGTAAGGGGAATCTTTTCATCTCCTTGTTCGGCGATTTTAAAATTATGCATCTGACCAAACCTTCTTAGTAACAGGCTTTGTAAATAACCTCAAAAAAAGTGATGAGCTGTGTTAGACATACGGAGAGTTACGGATATATTGCAATTTGAAATGATGATCTCCGTTAGTGAGTGAGTGAGTGAGTGAGTGAGTGAGTGAGTGAGTGAGTGAGTGAGTGAGTGAGTGAGTGACTGAGTGAGTGAGTGACTGAGTAATGAAAAATTCCAACAAAGCCCTCCTCTTGAAAAACAGACAAAATGTGCAAGACTTAAAGCTATGGCATCAGAAACTGTTTGTTAGTTTTCCTTCCAATGGATTACAGTTTAAGTGAGGCAAAAAAGGGGATGAGAAGCCTGGACGGAGCCAGCGTCTTCTGAGGTAGGGTGCAGTTAGCCTGCAGTGTTACTTGACTTTCTGAGCCCATTTCAGGTCGTCCGCCCTGGGCTTCTCTCCTGTCACACCCTGGATAAGATCCTCCAGGTTCCTCCAAAAACCCAGCTTCTCCAGTGGGTAGTTCAGCCAACCTGGAGACACAAAGCTCAGTGACAAATCTGCCTGACTCTCATCCCTTTCATCTTCAAAACAACCAGGCTGATTCTTTATTTCCCCATAAAGAAGTAACAGACCAACCTGTAGTGATGCAGAAGTACGTCTCATGGGGGGAGACATGATGGATGCGGTGGTGCTTGCGGGGAAGGATGATGTGGCAGTCCTGTAGGAGCACGACCCAACGAGGTAGGCCAAAGTACGTGTGCGACCACTTGTGAATCTGGTTGGTAAGGGTCACAAAGATGGCTAGTGCAAACAAGTAGCAGTACCAGGGGTAGATATGGTAAATCTCAGCTGAAAATAAAAAAAGACAGAAACAAGGTGAGACAGAAACTTGTTTGTCCTCCACCGGGTTGTTTTTAAAATAACACTTTAGATCAGATTACAGGATTTTCATGTAGAAGAAAATGTCAGGCTTGGTTTGTTGATATAAAACTCACCAGGGGAGAGGGTGAGGAAGTTGAAGGCCATGTTTGCTAGAGGGACTATGGTCAGCATGCAGTTGTCACCATTGGTCTCAATGAAGTCGTGACGGGTGATGGCTGTGGGGTCGATGTGGTGCTCTCTAAATGGTCGTATAAAGGCCTGCAGGATGGATCAGATGGTACAGTTGGGTGAAAAACAAGACATACACATTGTGAATGCAGGAAAAAATTCTGGTTCTTTTCAAAAGCAGATTGTTTAGAGAACAAACAATGGATTTTAGTTTTGGAAAAAAGAATGAGAAACTGACTCATGGATACCTTACCTTTCCAAAGATGGGTAGATCCACTGATCCCCACGTGTCAGCCCCCCAGTGAACAAGTCCTGACGCAAAGTCTGCGGTGAGTATTCCTGCCACTGAACATGAATGAGGAAAGTAGAACAGAAAAAAAGACGAGGAAATCATTCAAATTAAAAGAGAACAGCCAACACTTGTTTGGATTGCAGCTCTGAAAAATAACAATAGAACTAATCAACATCAGGACATTATATAATTTTTCAGTTGGCACTTACCAATGCCCAACAGAATGTACCACAAATGCCCCAGGTGGAAATTGGCAAGGAGGTGAATGAAATTGAAGGCCATGAGAGAGAAGCAGAAGAGAACACTTATCCATTCTTGACATCTTTTGCCTTAAAGAAAAACATACATAGCATACATATTAGTACAACTAGAGCACAAGAGCGTACTGTTCATTCTTATCAGGGTGGATTTGGAAACATGAGTTTCCTGATAAGATTATCAGTCATATTACGTCTCTGGTCCACAGCCCTTTTACTTGACGTGACATAATCAGAACTAAAATGTCCAAGGTTTAGTAAACTAGTCAGCATGATTAAGTATCAGATGCTTCGTTACGACAAAGACATTCAGTGAGGACACATTCCTCTGCACTTTGCTAGTTACATGACAATGCTGAGCAGCTGGGCTTGAAATACCTGTCCACATCTTGTAGCTCAAAGACGGCTGCAATCTCTAACAGAAAACCCTCCAGCAGGTAAAAGTCTGACCATCATACAGACAAAGCTATCAGATTCAGATCCTTGTAAGCATAAACGTATTACTGAATGGGCACATCGGGCCCAGGGGTCCCCTGACCTCCTCGGTCCCTGGGCCTGTGCTTCTGTTTGAAGTGACTGTAAATATTTGTTTCCTTAAAGTCATAGAACTCAGGTGAAGGGCACAAAATGTCCACAAAAAAAGCAAAACGTGCCAAAGAGAGGCAAAACAACTGCAAAGACACTCAAAAGTCCACAAAGAGACAAAATAAACAAAACAAACAAACAAAACAAGAAACAGAAACAAAATGACCACGAGTATTTAAATACAAGAGTATATATATATAAAAAAAAATAAAACAACAATTAAGAGATGCAAAAAAACAAAACAAAAAACAGAAAGAGGCTAGAGATGCAACATGACCATAAAGAGACACAAGTCAAAGGGGTCCTTCTTATTGGGGGGGGGGGGGGGGGGGGGGTTCTCATAATCCGTCCATGCCACTGAGGTCCTCAACTAAATATGTGCAACTCAAAAGGCATCAAGTATTTGTACAATGGGTGGGAAGGCCATTCACTTCTTTGTGGTCAAGTTCAAATGGCAGGAGTGATAGTGGGAGGACTGGCTCAGAGGAATGGCCAAGACCTCACAACTATTTCGACCAGGAGTTTTTGGTTATGCTCTGCTCTCTGAGTTACAGTCCACGGGCTGACTTAGCAACAGCACTGTTATGAAAGGTCAAAGCAGCTCCGTGGACAAACGAGGCTTCTTGAGCCTAAAGCAGAAGCAGTGGATTCTTCTAACCTCTGTCTAATGCTCGAAATGTCACAGGACAAGTACGACTCAATCACGACTTCAACCAATTTCACATGATTCTTATTGTGTAACAACAACAACAACGGCACTGTGATTGTAACAAGCCCAGAACTGTGGCTGGTTGCTCGGTGTCATTCAACTGTGGCGGCTCAAGACAAACCGGTGTTGTCTTATTTTAGGAGTTTTTTTTCAGTTTGATAATTGGTAACTATATACAGCCAGTCGTTATGTCACATCACTCGTGGACACTTGAACCGGGGGAACAAGCCCATAAGACGGAGCTGCTGAGGGGATCGACTCACCTGGCGAGTACAAAGTGGCCAGTTCTCGGGCACCGGCGTGTTGTGGACCCCATCTAGCCGCTCCCCGGCCCGGTCCCTGCGGCTCCGGGTTCTGTGTTTCCACTCCACACCCGTTCTGGTTAACCATTCTCGCCATTTCTTCCCTGTGGGCCCAGCCCCTTCAGTCTCTCTACTCACAGCCAGGAACCAACGGAATCATCAACTTTCTCAGCCCACAGACAACGTAATGATTTCGACCAATCAGGAGCAAGTCGATGAGTGCTTCAACCAATCACCGGATTAAAAAATGTTACACAGACAGCCGAGTGACCAATAGGAGTTGCGAGGGGAAAGACCGCATTTCCCGACCCCACCCGTCCTGTCTGCTCTCAGCCCTCTGTTGTACGGTAGATGGGGCTGTCGGTGCTTACATGACACGTAAAGCACGTTAAACACCGAGGTATGTGTTACAGCGACAACTTCTGCTGTAGCTAGAAAACACCCAAATGTTGACAACATATAATCAGGTTAGGTGTTAAATACTGGAGGTAGTAGTGAAGAATGACGTATTTAAATTTTTGTAACTATTAAAAAAAGTCATAACACGCCCCTTTCTCGTTACTTTTAACAAGTTCCCCTTTTTGCCACAGTTGCTGCTATTTAGAAAAAGTTAAACAGGATCATTTTAAGTAAAATTAGCAAAACCTCAACATAAAACTATTCCATTACAAGTAGCCTAATGCCCTTCATTCATAATTTTACTCAAGTAAAGTACATAAGTATTGTTAGCAAAATGTACAATAACTAAGTACATTTACTCAAGTGCTGTAGGCCTACTTAAGTACAATGTACAATGTACAATGGTACTTTATATTTCAGTCCTACTGCATTTTGGAGACAAATATTATACTACTTGTATTGTACTAATTCTGCCTAATGAGTACTTTCCTTGTACTTTAGCTATATTTTGTTGCTAATTGTTTTATAGGTTTAGTCAAGGAAAATTTTGAATGCATGCATTTTACTTGTAACAGAGTATTTCTACACTGTGATATTGTTAAATACTTCTTCCACCATGATGTAGATAAAGGTATCAGAGTTGAAAGTACATATTAGGCCTTTGTCAGAGTGTACACTGTATTATTGGTTACAAGAACTGATGATTTACTCTGCGAGCATTTTAATACTCTGACAATGTGAATGGGGCCATGCTACATAATGAGTATTTATTCTTTACAGGGCTTTGACTTGTGCTGGAGTAAATTAAACATTGTGATATTTTTATTTTTACTTAAGTAAAGGATCTGAGTACTTCAAAACATGTGTCCAAAGCTAGACACAACCACACAACACCAACCAGGCAAAGCAGGTAATTGACACCCAGGTTAAAAAGTTCATGTTGTGCTAATTGATTATCTTGTGACCCAATTTTGTAGAGCAACTTTGTGTGAGAATCTTTTCTCAATTAAGACCTTTATTATTTGGAAAACCTGGTGCTGTTATTACCTTAGGGCCTCCTAATTTGTTAATCCAGCCTTGTTTACGTCCTATCTACGGAGTCACCATTGTAATGTAGCCTAACTGCTGTTAATCCAAACAAAAAAGGAAAAAATAATACCGCTGAAATTCCCAGGAAAGCCACAAATTCTAATGAGTCATAAAATGAAGCATACTAGAAGCTATGCATGTGCTGGACAGTGTGTGATTCTGGGAAACCAAGAGATGCGTTGAAGACACACCCAAACAAAAAAGGCTTTTTGGCCCCAACACCAGTGAAACACTTTATGGAGAGATACACATCCTAAACATTTTAGATTACATTGACTCTGTGACTGATGTCGTTTATGTACATTTTTACAGTTCACCACAAGATGGCAGTAGGACTTCATATTAAATCCAAAGCATTCAGTTCTGATCACAAATTGTACTATAGGTCCACAGTATAGAGCAAAGAGTCAAGTTAGGAGATGACTGAGCGCATTTAAACTCACCACACCTCCTGAGCACCTGTTCATGGCACCTGAGTGAAGTCACTGTGTCCGGTTACTTGTTTTTGGGCTGTTTACTATCAAATGTATTGTCAAAAGTCATGACATATAGCCTATAGAAAACCAAGCTAACTAGATTTTGACCAAACACCAACCCTCATGCAGCACACAGAGACTGGTTTCAACTAGTCTGTGTAAATGCTGTGGGGAAACAGCTGTCTGGAGATGCGTCCAGGGCGGCTGTCACAAGCATCGCTGTTCTGAGGTTATTACGCATGAAGTCAGTAAATGGTAAACAAGTTGCCACTGAGTGAATAGGATTTTTCCATGATTGTCTTCTAGATGATGAGATTTCGACTGTAGAGGGCGTGAATTGACGTCGTGTCAACAAATACTGGGTTTAAGTATTCAGATGTTGTTTGGTGTGCTCTGGGTTGAGTGTTTGTTTGTCCGTTGGTTTGTATTTTCAGTTTTTATTTTTCATGCCAGTTGCCTCAGTTTCCTTTTTATGATAAATCAGTGAAAGCCACTAAGGCATGTTTCCTCTTCATCCTGCTGCTGAAAACCAAAGTCTTTGCCACAGCTGACCGTAACGATGCCTTACGAGAAAACAGACTCAGTCACTTTTTTTTTTTATTATGTCCAAATACAAATAATTGATTGTGGGGAAAGGTCCTGTAAGAGCAGCACAGGTTGTCCGGTTGGCTCCTCGCTGTGCGTTACACACCTGCCCAGCTAAGCCCCGCCCCTCGCATGTAATAAAACCCCCCCACGAGACAGGAAGATCTGTCAATTCCTCCCAATCCATGATCACAGGCACTTCAAATAAATTCAGCTGCATGTTGTCACAGGCAGTGACACAAGGGGATTTAAACTCACTGCAATCCGACCCTTGAGTCATTTCACAACTGAGGCAACTGAACCAAAACCACTCTGGGCGTCTCATCTCAGCCCTCCATGCTCCTGCAATCCGGCGGGTGTTAAGATCCATGGAAGTGGCCGGCTTCTACGACGAGGGAAGCTTTGCTATCCACAGTAGAGACAGCATTATTAGTCCCATCAGCGGCGGCTCTTACTGGAGGCTCGGTGACTCGATGTCGGAGCTGGGCATTGAAGAGCGGGAGAGAGCGATAGACTTCAGTGCTTACCTGGATTCAACTTTGCACTGTCCGCAGCTGGCGGGGCAGACGCAGCAGCAGCAGCAGCACCAGGGGGACGTTTACTCAGATTTCCTGGCGGAGAACAAGATCAAGAGAGTTGCAGCTTTTCAGAACTATAAGAACTACTCGCTGTTGAACGAGCTGGAGTCGAGTCAGTGCGACAACTTGCGGGACCCCAGGGAGCCCTACTCGCTGGGTTACACTGAGCTGCAGGAGACTCGTGTGGATAGTGTGCTCAGCCCTGACCTCGTCGGGAACCGCTACAGAGCTGCCGCTGCTGCTGCTGCTGCTGCTGCTGAGAGAGACGACAGTCGGGAAGACGCAAAGATGGAGAACGGGTCGTCTAGTTTTGACATGAGGTCCTACCTTCATTACCAGTCCACCAGCGGTAGTCTTGGAAACATCTCCACCGCGTCTTCGACTTGCTCCAGCCCGCCCGGCACACCTGCCCCGTCAGGTAAAAGCAGGTCACCATCGCACAGCGGCAAAATGTCCAGCGGCAAATCAAAGAAACGCCTGGACAAGGACAGTGAAGAATACAGGCTGAGGCGGGAGAGGAACAACCTCGCCGTGAGGAAGAGCAGGGACAAAGCCAAAATGCGCAACTTGGAGACTCAACATAAAGTGCTGGAACTGGCTGCAGAGAACGATCGTTTACAAAAGCGCGTGGAGCAGCTGTCCAGAGAGCTGGCCACCCTGCGCAACCTGCTCTCTGCCACCGGACAATGTTAAGAGACTCCACGCGGACCTCTGGGCTGCTCGTCTAGTCATTGATGGACTGTAAGAGCCGGGGTTGATCCGCGGAGCAAGTGCTGAAAAGGGTACGCTTCACAGGTGAAGACAGGGACCACCAGTTTACAAGGACACTTTGAATGGGACTATAGAAGTGGGTGCATGGATTGCGCAATCATTCACGATTCTTCACGTGTCACCTTAGCTTTATTCTCAGATGTTAATGTTGGTGTATGCAGTATTTCTGTGCAGGTTTTACATACATGCGAGTGAATTTCTACGTTTTGTGTATTCAGAGCAATGGTTGTCAAGGGAAGAGTTGTGCTGCAGTGAAATGATGCAACTCTTTGTAATACTATTGGCAATGAATGAAATAAGTCTAATTATTTAATATTAAAAGGTGAAATGCTTTAATTGTAATTGATATTTTATTGAATTAAAAAGATTTATACTTTGTCTTAACAATTTCTTTTGTAAATTATTATTTTCTGTCCTTTTGAAGCAGGTGCAAGCTGAGACAGACAGGGGTGTGTAGGCCTAATGCTCGCCTTAGATATTCACAATCATGATAGTCAGACTGTGCATTAGTAGGCCTAGATGTAAATTACAACATATTGCAGATAAAAATTGTCTGGACAAGGCAAATTTGCAACCTTTTACTTTAGGCCAATATGCCAAAATTGAAAGAGACACCAACACACTGTAGGAATTTGATCTTTCACTTTGGAGATAGAGGTAAAATTGATAAATACAGTCATCACTAATAAGGATACAGACATTTTAATAATGCCCTGGATCATCATTGTAATTAATTGTCATTTATTGTAACCACGAAGCAGAAAATGGCATCCAGTGGTTTGATCAGCACAGCTGCACAGTGACAGAAATCTGCTCAGTTACTGAATACAGAATATTGCATTTGTGTTTTTCCATTGCCATTAAACAAAATAGAAATATGAGGTGATTCCTCAAATTCAAGAAACAGACTCTTCACACTATTACTGGGTAACTTTTAATCCTGCAGCCATTTTGGTTCCTCTGTTTACTTAGTGATTTGAAACAAAACATCCAACCAATTTATGCTGAAATGAATCTGCTGACAACAGCAAAAAAAAAAAAAAAAAAGAGAGACTTGGTCACACTGCACGCAGCACAGAAATGTTAGTTTTATCTTTAGCACATGGCTCTGTCAATAGTTTGCTGGGTCCACTGGCCCAGAGAGAGGTTCAAGGTTGCATGGAAATTAATCAGCAACTAACCTCCTCACACCACTTCAGGTCACACTTCAACAGCCAAAAGCTGGCTGGGAGTCAGTGCTGGAGAGATATGAATAATCCTAAAGCAAACCTCCTCTATCCCTCAAGTGAAAAAAAACACTCAGCAGAAAATGTAGAAGTTAGAAATGGGAGTGACAAAGTAGGTTACACCAGACATGATAGATAAGTTGACAATTGGTTTGCTGTGGAATTTACCAAGCCCTCAGACTGCATTTCGCTGTGTGCACAATATGAAACGTATCTGTCAGGAGCAAGCAAACCCCAGACAGAGAAGATAAAGAAAACGGGGCATGGTGGGATTTGTAGGTGATCCGTGACAATTCAGGGTGTGGAGTGTTTTCCAACTCTCCCTTCAAACAGCAGAGAAGAGGTAAAACCTACTCTGCTGGTTTTTTGTAGAGGACACTCACACTAGGTGAAAATCTCTAAATAACAAAAACTGTGTGATGTTGTTTTGTTCAGTGAGAGATGACATTTTGAATACAGTGGATATTTCAACACACTCAGTGATGAACAGTTTAGCTTTTAGCTGTTGTGCAATATCCTCCCTTTCCAACACATCACCACTTGAAGAATGTTACACCCACTTTTAAATAAGACATTGTTATCCTCCATGTCCATGACAATAGCTGTAAGTAGTTGTGGCCTGGCTTTATGCCTTACTGGGTACAAAAGTAAAAATGATCATTTTTCACAGATCTCAAAAAATGTTGTAAAAAATGTTTAAGACACAATCGCAGAAACATAGTAATGCTTTAAATGACGTGGGAATAATGTAACATTCAACACTCCTCTGTTGTGAGTTTTTCAGCGCAGATCCTGCTCTTGCTCCTCTAGTCGTAGCTCTTAATGTTGGCACAGATTCACTCAAACATTCTAGGCATTCTTCGTTTGATGACCCCATGTTTCCTATTTAAGCCCCACGCAGTCTTTCCCTGCTCCTGGCTCACATGCTGACAGGAGAGAGGGAAATTCCCACACAGGATGACCTCTTTTCTTGAAAGTTTAGCCCAGCCCCCTTTCAACATTTTACCGTCAATGGGCAGTGTCTGTCCGTAAACTCTCCTCATTGCATCACAGGCTCCTCCAAAGGCCAGCTGGCCTCCTAAAAACTCCTCTGATAAACCAATACAAACACATGCACACACACACGCACACACCTGTCATGCTGATGTCCACTGTGTACCAGATGTTGTGAAATGGAAGAATTTCTTTTTTTTTTACCTCTGAGTCATGTTAGTTTTTTTTTACGCTCATTAGCAGTTGTTT
The DNA here is from genome assembly GCF_021018895.1 of Seriola aureovittata. Taxonomy (NCBI): domain Eukaryota; kingdom Metazoa; phylum Chordata; class Actinopteri; order Carangiformes; family Carangidae; genus Seriola; species Seriola aureovittata. The sequence continues at coordinate 14,472,343 of NC_079372.1, read as the reverse complement.
GTTCCTCAAAACACTTTTCATTAACACATCAGATTCTGTTAATTTAAAAAAAGTCAGATGCTGTAGACACAGCCTAGTATTATTTAACACTTCTAATCATTTGATTTGGCTTTGGTCCAGTTCTTCTGACGTATTTAGTTAAACTGTTTCTCAGCAGACACAAGATATTTATTACTGTTTTACATCATGAATACCACAACTTACAGAGCAATTACACTAAGGGTTGAATAGGATTTGAGGCATCTCCACAGATAAGCTAATTTAGAACCATGTATAACACATTGTATGACACATTAATGTATGGTGTAGAGCTGTAACGATTAGTCGATTAATCACTTAATTGACTGATGGAAAATTAACAACTATTTTGATAATTGAATAATTATTTTAGGCACATTGTATGCAAAGATGTCAAGTATTTGCTGTTTCCAGCTTCTTGGATGTGAAGATTTGATGCTTTTCTATGTCAAACACGATAGTAAATTGAATATCTTTGAATTTTGGACTCATACTCATACAAAGCAAGACATTTGTAAATGTAATCCTGGTCATTTTTCACTATTTTCTGGCATTGTGTAGACAAATGGATTAATAATTAACATTATAATGTTAGGTGCAGCGCTAACATGGTACTTTGTAATAAAATGGGGAACCAAAATTTAGCTGTAACAGCCAGCTTTAACATGACTAATTGTTTCATGTCTTTATAATTCAATTTCAAATTTGTCATCAAACCAGTTATGAAACAGGAAACAGCACACACAACTATAACAAAGTTATTCTCTCTCAGTAAAATTAAAGATTGTGGCTATAAACTATTTTAATCAATAAGTTTATCAATGCAGCTAAACTGATAAGGTTGTTGTTTGTTGTTGTATTCAATATTTTTATTTCAGTCAACAAATCCCATGGAAAGAGCAAAAATCAACAATGTGTTAGTCCATCTCTCAATACATTCCTACCTCCCTACCCCGTCTGTGGAATTCAGCCCCAAGCTCATTGGTTCCTATTGAAGAAAGAAATCTTTAAGAAGAGGTGAGAAATACATACTTCCATTTTTTTACAGACCCACGTAACTTCCCAAAACATCTGGTCACTGTAGGTTTAGCAAACTATACACAAACAAGAGTAAATAGTGCATTTTTAAGGGACAATTTTCAGCCACAATGACAAGTCAAAATGTCTTCTGTAAAAAGGGTTGATTTGAATAAATGCACTGGCACCTATTAGAAAGGCTTCTGTCAGGCCTATATAAAGGATAAGATATTCAACATTTTTTATCACAGTCAACAAATGCCATCAAAAGACCAAAACCAACAATGTTTTAGTTCATTGTATGTAAATCCCTAAAACAGCTGGGCACTGTAGTAAAGTCAGAACACTGAAACGGGAGAAAAAATGCATTTGTTGGGAACTATTTTCAGTTGCAGATGAATTCGCATTTGATGTTCTAGTTAGTATTTCCAGCAGCAGGATGGTGTATGTGGCACTGAGTCAAAATAAACTACGGTGCCAACATTTATGGTAATGAAGGAATGTGTCACCTAGCACATAACTTGGTACAACAGTGTGGCTATAAGGTGTGTTTCTAATAGTTGTTGGACAACAATGAAGCTCTATGGCTCAGAGGAACAAGACATATTGTGTTGTGACTACGCAGACAATACTTGTTAGTAGATTCATCATTTGTTTTGGTCTTTTCATGAGATTTGTTGACAAAAAGTAAAATATAGAATATCAACAAGGTTTTAATTTAGTTAATCTGTTACTGACAGATACCACTGTCATTTAGTCTCTTCCTCTTTGTTATCCTGCATCAGACCACAATTAAACTGTGGAGTACCTCAAAGTTCTATTCTGGGTCCTGGTCTGTTTTCTACTTGCATGTCTTTTTTGCACATTATGTCTATGTTTTGCTGACTAAATAGAAGTTGTACATTACATAAAGCTGCATGCAGATACTCTAATTAGGTACTTGGGAGTCAGCTCTGTTTCCAGACAGAATTTTGAAAAATAGTTTTAAAGAAGTGTTCAGTTGTGTTGTGTCTAGCATTTCAAGATCCATCCTTGTTGATTTTGTTAATTTTTCTAATCTTGTTTCATCCCACAGACTTTGCACCAACTTGCACTAACCTCCTGTTGATTTTAGCCTAATTTTAGAGTAATTGAGAACACTCAGACACTGTAACAGTTTGTATAGAAATATTTGCTCAGAGTTTTAAAGAAAAACATAACTGACCATCCTAAATGCTCTCATGATTCTCAAATCGAGACCAAAGACAAAGGATGGCCAGGATGTCTGGGCCCCTAAATCTGAAATATCTGACATAGCAAGTAGCCAAACCTGTGCCATCTTTAACGTCATAATTAAACCAGATATTTATAAATGTAACACTTTGATTTTGCTTGTTTAATTACAGTTCCTCCTCTAAGTGAAAGGGAACAACGGATATCCGGACCATGGGTTGTAACGGGAAGCCAGACCTCCTGAGCTACGGTAAACGGACCAGAACATGATCTGTGTTGAAGTGAACCAAGATTTCAACATCTCTCATTCACTTCTGCTATTTTGCTGTAGATGACTGTGAAAACACAAAACTGACGAGCAGAAGTGACTTGCGGTCACTACACAGCAAGTATCCCTGCCCAGATCTTGTGTAACATAAGGCGCTCCTTGCAAAATTATCGTTTTCTTAATTATTAGAGCAACATTTGTGTGTGAGAAAAGTTTATTTCAATACACTGACAGTATGTCAAGGTTTGATTGGGGCTTTCTGCAGAGTGAACAACGGGTGTTTTCCTAAATGTACACATTACATTGTAATGACATCTCATTAATTAATCAATATATACGTAATTATATAATTTAAGTCTAAAACTTTACTTTCCACAGGGGTTTTAATACATTTTGTAATCTGACAGGATAATTGTAAATTGTAGATGTAAAAAATATTTTGTGCCAACTTGTGCTGGTTTAGATGCCCGTTAGGTTAAAATAATTTAATTGCTAATCATGTGCAAACAGATGATCAGTCAGAATACTTTTTGATATATTTGAGAAGTTTGTTCAGCCCACTGCAGGTCATTAAATTGGTCAAGCTGAAGTTAGTTAACTGTTTTTGATATTTTAATAGTCAATTCATCATTTATGTATATTTTAAAGCAAAAATGCCCACAAATTCTGCAGTTGCAGCTTCTGGTATATGAAGATTAGCTGATTTTCTTCACTTTAGACTTCAGGCAAATTTCCATGAGCATTTTTCACTATTATGCGACATTTTATTCTTTCTCATTGTTTTTTTATATTCAAATTTATTGATAAAGGAAAACAGCGGTAAAGACATATTCATACTTAAAAGTAGCAATACCATGATGCAAATACATCCCATTACAATAAGAAAATCCGTATTTAGCCTAAAAGTACATAAATATTATAAGCAAAATGTACTTAGATTATATATCTTGTATTATGTACAATGTATTATTGTATAACTATCATGGATACATTAATATATAAATATCATTTTACTGTTAAATTTGGTCAAGGTCAGTGTTTGGGATGTAACGGGATAAAGTAATAAAATTACAAAATAAGTGTAAGTATAATCTGTTACAGTTACTGAGATTTTTTTTTAAATTAAATTAAAGTTACTAATCAAAATGTAGTTGATTACAAAGGGGGCTCCATTTGAATAAATTCCTTTTGGTTAAAAGCTGATATGTAGAATATGACATTCATTCTGTTGCTTTGCATTTTTCTTTTTTGGCTGTGCAGCAACGCCTTCTTTTGGCATCTCTGTGTACAGCATGGTTCAGATAGGTGATAGATAGGCGAGAGATCTAACACCACTCACTAACTTTATTCAGAATTGTGTTTTCATTTAATATTAACTTGGAGAGATCATTTGGTTGTGGTATTTCTACAGCGTGCAAACAGACTAAATGAATGTTACTGAAAAGTAATCAAATAGTAATGAAATGTAGTTACATTACTTTTATGATTACATTGATGAAATGATTAGTCATTACTAATCATCAATTTACTATTATATGTAATATAATTCACCCTATTTTAACAGGGTAATTAGTCATCTATTGCGCTTCAAAAGTAACTTTCCCAGCACTGGTTGAGGTTTAACCAAATAAAATAACTTTACTTACTTTTAGATAGTTTAATCTATAACAATGCATCAAATTTTACAAGCTGATGATATGACTTGTGTGTAAAATATGTATTTGTAAGTAACAAGTAACTGTAGTTGTCAAATAAATGAAGCTTAATGTAGAGTACAAAAGGATCATATTTCCACCACTGGAGAAAAAGATTACATTTTATGCACTATATTTAAGAGAGACAAATGAACTTGTGACATTTTCACAATCAATCTTCAATAATTTTGCAGGTATGAGTTCAGTGTCACCTCAAACCAAGAAAGTCATTCAGATCAGTTTTCATCAGATATGAACCAACACTGATCTAACATTGATACACCTTTACCATGCTGGCTCCTACAAGCATACAAATGGACCTAAGTAATTTCTTCTGTAGTTCACTATGGCATGACTCCAGAAAAAGGAAGATGCCCCACCTATCTTTCGTGGTGCCAAAGTTCCTTCATTATAGAAAGTTCAGCCTATGGCACTGTTCCTCAAAGCTCACATCTAAAACTTTCCTAGATTACCAGACACTCTGACACACTGGTCAATTAAACTGACATCCTGTTTTATTTTGACAACCAGACTTCTGAAATTGTGAATATTATGGAAGTGAAATTTGTCCTCCTGCACGAGTGGGGTTGTTACTGTAAACTGTAGATGTTTTTTTCAATCAAGGAGGGACAGATGAATGATCTCCAATTTGTGGGACAATCCTGCAGGTGGATAGGATACATTCAGGTTGGTAATTGCAATTGAAATGAGCGGTAGCCCCGCCTGAGAGGGCAAAAATATGGTAAAAGACGACAGATGTGAGTTTGGATCAGTGATAGAAAGATAATCTGTGGGAAATGTTTCCTCTGGTCCTGTGACTGCATGTAAGACAGCCTGCAGGAGAATATTTTAAAAATGAAACAACACTGTTTTGTTGATGAGCCGCAAAATGTGCTGTAGGTTCTCAGCTGTACACTCACAAAATAACAGATACCAGCTAGATCTAATAGTATTAATGATGTGTGAGCTTTGACATGTTATGCAACAGGAAGTAGGGTGCGTTGACGAAGGTAGGAGGAATGACAACACCACCGACACTATGACTATGTGACAGTGATCACGTTGAACACATTTTACCTTTCACTTCATTTGCAAAGGTTGGTGTTACAAGCGCAGAATCAGCGTGACGCTCAGAAACACACGGCAGTTGTAACAAATTGACATGTTTTTCTGCTGTTGCTATGATGAAAACATCTATAGCGACGCAAAGGAACACTGTGGTGACATCTGTGGTGAGGCAGGCAGGTCAGCCAGCTTTGTTTACATGTTGACCATGTGTCGACGTCGACGTCATCACTTCTTGCTGCGTTCAGGGAGGAAGGATGCGGGAGCTTGAAGCGCACTAAGGGGAAGCACCAGCTCCAACCTCTGTATTTACGCTATGACCTACATGCATGGCTATGACAGTCGAGGTACTATATGTCACATCAATGTGTGTGTGTCGGACGGTTGGTCCTCAACAGCAGCAGACGAGGGGACAGGAACAGGAACAGGAACTGCTCACGGGTGAATGTCTCAACAGACGTAACCAAAGACATCAGCCTCTGACTGCGAGACTGCAGTTTAATGAGAACAACAACACAGTGTTTTTCCATTTGAGCTAAAATCAATCAAGTTGCGTCATTAGGAAAAGCAGATATTTGATAAGCTATTAGATATAACACAATGCCATGTTTAAGACACATTATTAGATTCATACTGATGCATTAATATATTTTTAGCATTTTACTATTGTAGCTTGTTGAATTGGAGCTACTTTTGACCTAGTTATATACAGTTCCTTAGTTTAGCTGGGCCCCTCCAAAGAGTCACAAGAGAAATCTGAGGGGTTGTGAGATGATTAATGTGGTAGGAAAACTATGCACATTTTTGTATTTTTTTCATTATTTTTTGTTGTGAAATACTGTATTAAATTATCTCTTTTGAAGTTAAACGATCAGAAGTTTAGATTGTTTTTCTCTTTTTCCGCTTTGGGCCTTGAACTGTTACATACATGAAACTATCTGAGAAGTTTAGAAGGGAAATTTTGTCTTTGGTGGAAATGCTAACAGCTGTTGATCAGAGGCCTCAACTAGATGTTGCTTTTTAGAGGGGTCATAATAAAAAACAAACAAACAAACAACACACACCACAATTGAGAGAGAAAAAAATTAAATTTCATATTAAATGATCCAGATCTCCCACAAAATGTTATGGGTTCTTCCCTGGCCCATGCCCCATCCCTCAACCAAGTTTGGTGCAAATCAGCTCAGTGACAAATAAACAGACACAGGTGAAAACACAACCTGCTTGGCAGAAGTAATAAAACATACAGCACAATGGCTGTCATAAAGAGCAGATCATCATAATCCAATGAAAGTAAAAAAATAAAAAATAAAAATCTGCCATAATAAAGTGCAGGATTTATTCCTAAAAAGGAAATTTAAAGTAGTTTAGTAAAGTTTCAGCTTAGAAACAAGGTTTTCAATGTGTGATTTAAATGACAGGTTTTGATCAATAAAAATACCTAAATATGTTTTGACCATTTCAATTTCAACCCCCTGAGCAGCTGAGACAAATCTCGAATGTAGCATTATCACAAAGATTATTTACATATTGCCTATAAGGAATAACAATGGTCCTAGTATTGAACCCTGGGGCATACCTTTGGGTATAGGGAAGAAGGAAGAGAAATACAAATGATTTGTTGTGTAAGATCTAATGACTCACAGGTAGATTTAAAACTGTCAGAGAAAGACGACAACCAGTTCTAGTTAAAAATCTAAGGCTGATAGTTGTTTGCGCAATGATGATAAAGCCTCACTACTTGCTGACAAAATGGCCCTTAAGAACTTTAAATTACAAGGCAAAAGTTCAAATTATCTGCTGAGGGATGACGGAATGAAATTTATTATTTATTTCTTACCTTTATTTCTTCTTGCCACCACGTTTTTGGGGACAGTCACAACAAAAAACACAACTGTAAATCTTTAACTGCAATGTCTTTATCAATGATAGATTTGTTTAGCCAAGTTTTAAAATAAAAATATCAGTAGCCTAGAACATGATTTCGCCCAGATTGTCACTAGGTCCAATTTGGGAGGTAGATTTCTGACAGGTGAAAGGTGAAAAACCATATGCTTTGTTGCAAAGAGTCCAAAATCAGTCTCATATCTGTATGCTAAATATCAAGCTACCATTAGCAACCGGTTAGCTTAGCTAAGACAGAAAACAGGGGGAAAAGGCTAGTCTGGCTCTTGCCAAAGGTAAGAAAATCCACCTACCAGCACCTTTAAATCTCACTAATTAAGATGTTACATCTCATACATAAACCAAAGTGTACAGACCAGTGACAGTGACGTCTGTTTTTCACACCACGGTTTTTCTACAGATTAATCTTAAGCTATATATTCATCACTGAGCTTTAGAGAAGGACACGACCAGGCTAGCTGTTTCCCCGTTTCCAGTCTCTTTGCTAAGCTAAGATAACCAGCTGCTGGTTTTAGTTGCATATTTACCATGTAGACATAAGAGTGGTATCAATCTTTTCATCAAACTCTCAGCAAGATAGCGAATAAGCATGTTTCCCAAAATGTCAAACTATTCCTTTAACAGTGAATTTTATATTTTTGTGTTTTTAATGCACATTACGAATCTATAAATAACTGGTAGCTACCTAAAGCAGCCAGATAAATGTAATTGAGTAATGAAATACAGTGGAGTAAACGTATAAAGACGGATGAAATGGAAATACTCAATTAAAGTTAAAGTACTTCAGAACTGTATTCAAGTACAGTAACTGAGTAAATGTAGTGAGTTACATTCCAGCACTGGTCAATACTGAAAGCTGTCTCATTCCCTCCCCCCTGGCTGGCAAAGTTTTGAAATGATAAGGGCATGAAGAGACATGGTACACCTGACAGTGTACTCACACTTATTGCTATCAAGTTTCCATTGCACAGTGCTGGTGTGTATGGTGACTCAGACTTTGCAGAGTCATGCTTGGAAAGACCTGACTCCCTTCGTATTCAGGAATTTCCTGATCCCTGCTCGGCTCCCTGCGAAAATGATCTGCAGGCTACAAAAGAGACTTACAGTCAAAGATCGTCCCACCCACCCTCACAGCTGGCCAGCCATTGGGAAGTTCCAGGTTAATAACTAAACTGAGGACACATGTTGGAAGAGTCAGCAGGGCAGGGCAGATATCCTTTTTGGTCGATTGTGAATGTGGAGTCAGCATTGTGCAGAATTAGGCTGAGTAAAGAGTCACCATAGTGCACTTCTGACATTTGTTCAAGCCACTTTTTTTTTCTTTTTTTACAAAATTGAAGTTGAATTTCTCACTAGAATCACAAACATTTTTTTAAAAAAGCGTAGGCCTGGTAGATGACATATATAGATATGACATACATTCAAAATACTATTTCATTTATTTATAATAGCAAAATGACAAAAGTCTTCACCACAAACAGCATGAGTCATGACTGCACTGTCAGATCAGACAGACTTTAGTTTCAAAAGAAACAACTGTGGCTTTAAGATGACTTCCGGCCCCACACCTTGATTGTAGTTTTCCTACTGCAGCTTGTTCAAGCTTGCTTGCTCGCTTGACGTCAGCAGAGCGGTGGCTGGGAGTGCTATTACTCACTGTTTAAGTTGCATTCCTGGACACCGCGTACCAGTGCCTGCCTCTTATTTCCCAAACAGGAAGTTCTAGCCAAGACTCTTGCCAAATCATCTGTGCTACACCCGAGCGGTAGAGTTCGCACAAGCAATGCATATGCCTCTAGACATGTTCTCCCTTCCTGTAGTGTTCACTCCCCATCATTGTGATGGTCTTTACACTTCAGTAAATATAAACTCACTCTTGGGGTCTTGTGTTGTGGAACAGTTTGTACATCAACCATAAGAGTTTGTGTGTCGATGTATTAAAAAGGAACTGGGTGTGTTTTCACAACAGGCTGTTGAGAAATAATTGTCTATCAGTAATGGCTGTGGTGAGATCAGCCAGAATAGATATTAGAATTTAAGGAAGGTGAAAAGCATCTTTGTACTCTTTGTATAAGTGGAAGAATCTGAATTTGAATAAAATGAGAGCAGTGTTTGTGGCGTGCAGCACGACTGTACCCTTACAAACTTCAGATTTTGTATGGTCTGCCAATAGAGGAATGCTTCTGACTACAGTTCACCATAAATAAAACATAACTGATGTGAAAACCCAGGTACGACACAGAAAACAGGAAAGAGTGGGCTGCAACAAGAAGCCAAGGTTCCATGTTCACTGAAAAAGCCGCCAAGAGCCAGTGAGTTTTACAGTCTTACAGAGCCACCTTGTGGTCTATTTAACGCACGTCACTGTCTGCACAATAAGAAGACAAGATTTTCTGAGATCACTGCAGATGTTTCATCCTCTGAAAAGAGTTTACCAGTTGTAACTAATTTAACTAATTTAATAGTAACTAATTATTAATTCTTGTTAAATCATGTTCTAATGTTTTTCATTTTTCAGATCAGTTATAAACAATAAGAACCATTTATTGGCTCCCATTGTCTGGTTTTTCTGTTTGACCACTTATTTCTACAAGGCCACAGACAATGGCCCAAAATCAATTTCTTAACTTTTTCGAACTGATGACAAACGGAAAAGTGGAAAAGACACTTTCAGGAAAAAATACATTCATAGTTCAAAATGTTCAAATGTCAACATCAGCTCATTGAGACAAATGGAAAATCTGCAGTGACCACAGAGATGGAAGCTACTGTACCTATGAATAAATAAATAGAAATGTATATATAAAAGTTTGTGACAGTCTGTTTTTCTAGTGTTTCTGTTTCAAAACCAACAGTTGATTTTTCTGTTCATACTACTGACTTGACAATAAGATAAAAACACAGTGCTGTGTGATCTTTTATTACCATAATCATTGTTCAGAAGTAAGACTGAGAATGAGGTTCTGTTCTTAAAAACCAGAACAAATACAACAGTAGACTTTTTTTTTATTTAAAAAGGAACACAACAAATGTAAATAAAAAAATACATGTTTTTGAGCTCAGCATAAGTATAGAAAAAACAGGAAAACCTGGTGCAATGGCTGCACAGGTGCTGAGATTTTATCCCTCGCTAAAGCAGAAAAAAAAAAACAAAAAAAAAAAAACTCAGCACACTGAAACCTGATTTGAAAAAAATATATTTATCTAATAAGGGTGTGTCCTTGGACAGGACATTTATACATTCTAAACGAAGGTACAGCTGTTGGACTCAAGTACTGAACGTTGTCGAGTCACAAAGGTAAACTGAACGCTAGCAGCTTAACTAATCTCTTCTTAGGACAAACCTGTTGATTCACAAATGCAGCATGCTAAAGAACAAAAAACAAAAAGACAATCATACAAAACAATATAGCCAGCTCAGGGCCACGCCATGACACAACAGATCATTACTACAGTGTATTGTTTTCATCCCTGTGCTGGTGTTTGATTTTTGGTTTGTTCAAAATCCACGACTACCTGTACAACTCAAGAGTTTGTTGAAGTAAAGGGTGACACATTATTAAGTATTTGTATTGCTGGCGAAAAATAGCTGGGTGTCTCCGTTCGTTAAGCTGGCATAACTCCACTGACTGAACACACTTTACAACATGTATCAGCTGCTTTCAGGTTATGTTACACAATCTCTTGGCATGAACAGCCTCCACACGTTTATTTTTTTTTAATCCACTGTGACTGAAAAGCTGCTATCCCAAACTAGCAAAAAAGCCACCTCAAGATGTCAATATTATTCCCAAGTCAAGTTGAGAATGCCAGGCAAATGGAGAAAGTTGCATATCACCCTGTTCCTGCAACATTTTGTTTTTAAAGCAACTTTTCTGTGCCACTGTTGAACTCCCAGGGAGAGAAAACGCAGGATCGGGGTGTGTGTGTGTGGGTGGGGGGGTGGGGGGGGGTGGGGGGGTCAGTTGCCAGGAGGCAACCCAGTCTACGTATCTCACATTTAACATCCTGTAAATGTTATATTAATATTTTTCACTGAGTAGATTTAACTCAAGCATCAGTAGAAAGCTCCGATAACTACCACTCGCTCATATGTACGTACACACACACACACACACACACACACACACACACACACACACACAAACACACACACACACACAAAAACAAGCATACTGTATGGACTCAACCAGCATGCCTCCTGCAGCTATACACAGGCCAGGAGTGAGGACAGATAACAATTCAGTGCCCACCCCAGCATGCATCTCTTATCTAATGGGCACACGATTGCTTTCCTCTTACTTTTACATACTTCAACTTACTGTTGGGTTTAATATTGACCCAAAACAAAATAACTTTTTTTTTTTTTTTTTTTTTTAAACTGCTACCTCCCAAACTGGCAAATTTTCAGACAGGCTGGTCAAAGATCTGGATCTGTAATTTCTGATCCATTTGTGTAAGCAAAAGAGAGAAAATGTGAAATCATAACGGACACATTAGTAAAAAGATGAAATGGAAGAACTCATACAATTATGTAATTTTGGTAAATAAGAGAGGAGACACATGTAAAATGGGCTGACAGGCCATTCATCCTGGTTCACGGAACAAGGGAGCTAAAACAAACCCTTTTCCTCTACTGACCGCGATATGTATTATATTTTTGAGTCTCGGATTTGAGATGTGACACCTGAAAAACTGAGGCCCTGAGCATCCAAGATGACATACTGAACGAATGTTTTGGGTGGGTTATGAGAAGGGGCAAGACTTCTTCCCACCCAGTCGCCCCCTCCCACTGCATTTGTAAAATGAAACGAGTGAACCTGAATCTGCTGAAGTCCAAATAATCCACTCACTCGCAGAGTAAACCCAGAGTTCAAAGCAGGCTGATTGGCCAACGTAGTCCACTTTGCAACATCAGTGGAGAGACAGAGAGGAACAAAAAAAAAAAAAAAAAAAAAAAAAAAGAGGAGGAAGGACAGACATCAGTGGAAATAGGCTCGATAACAGACATACGCACTGAGAGCCAGCGCTGTGCACAGGCACACGTTGGCTAGTAGAGGAGACCAAGTCCCCGGAACAGGAGAGCTTTCCTTTGGCTGCTCTGCTGCCTCGACTGACTCCTGCTCCTGGGCCTCGTGCTGCTGCTGCTGGGATTTGGATGGGGCTTTGGAGGTAAGATCTTGGCTTCCGATGTGGCCATCGAGAAGTTCAACGTGATCAGGAGGAGGCTGGGGAGCATCGACATTCCTCTTTCGCAGCTCCGACTCTTGTGAGGACCTAAATGAAGAAAGAACATAAGAGGAGAGTACAGTTGAGTCAAGGAGAGTAGAGTCTGTGTGTTTGTTCTGGTTTCATTAGATGAGGTGCGAGCCAGATGCAGCAGCTCTTCAAAATTCAAACATAGCCTACTTACTGTGTAACGAGTTTACTGAATTTCGAACCAAATTAAGATGTGTTGCTCCACACAAACCGCTTCATAGATGGAGATTAGCTGTTGCTAAATGTTTACACCCACTGAATGCCAAGTGTAAGAGATGCATAGCTAACTGAACACAACTAAAGTTAGCTTGCTAATGTTTAGAAAAGAAAATATGGATACGTATAGCATCAGCCCTGGAAACAATACATACTAATAGACGCACATTCCACTTGGCTTGCCGTGGCTGAATCCAAACAGAAAACGTTCTGTAGTGTCTCTGCCAATACTTAAGCGCCCTGCCAGTAGCTGCCGCCTCATAATATCGCCTGCACTCCATTTAACTGTTTCCCGCCTTTAACAAGCAGCACATGGCACAAAAACTTCACTTTTTTGTGCTTACCGACAGGTTTTCAAACAGCTGTAACATATACTAAAAGTAGTTTTCAACCAATGACGATAAATAAAACTGAGATAAAATCTTTCAAAAGAATGATTCTGATGAATACCCGAGATTCCTGTGCTCAATGCGTTGGATGATCTCATCATTTTCAGGGAAAAACGATGGCTCAACTTTCCCATTGTGAGGGTCTCTGGGAGGAGGAAGAGGAGGAGGAGGGGTGAACTCTGGAGGATCGTCTTCCTCGTTCGAGAGCTCTTTCCATGACTCCTGCAAAAAAAAAAAAAAAAAAAAAAAATCTCTTTCAGCATTTGCAGAAATATTTAATATTAAATGAAGAAAATTGGTAGTTTTGTAGCATATGTGTTTTTATTTCTCACGGCAAAATATAGTAAATGTTGCGTGTGCAGTTTTTTAATCTGCAAATGTGTCACTGAAGAACAAAGAGCCGACTGGACAGGAAGGACTTGCCTGCAGAGATGTGTCACCCTTGATGTATTTGGCACCTTCATTGACAGCGAGGTAGGAGAAGCGAAGTTGATCCGCTGTTTGAATCAAGCCCATTCGATAGCGTCGCATCTCCAGCAGCACATCGCGAATACGCACTGAAGACGGGTCCTTACGGATAGACATCTGCATTTAACAGCAAAAACACTCAGCACATAAGAATCTTAAGCTTTAGGCACTTGACTGATGAATTCAGTTCAAGCTTGAAAATATTATGCCCAACAACTGTGTCACTGGTTGCTTGTAATGATTCATTCTACTGTTGTACTTCTAGATAAGTGCAAGCTAATTTCCTGTACTGTGTCAATGGGAAAAAGGTGCAATAGATAAAAGTCTGTTAACATCACGATTTCTCAATAGCAGAGCTCTGTACAAACCAATAAGAGGCAAGTGTCCACAAGACAGAAGGTCCCCGAGCGACCAATGCCAGCACTGCAGTGCACCACCACTGGCCCCTGGTCTGAATTCAGGCACCCGGACTCTCGCACCTTGAACAGGAAGTTAAGGAAGGAGGCGGGAGACTCTGGCACCCCAAAGTCAGGCCAGGTGGTGTAGTGAAAATGTAAAATCTCACGAGTCTCTTGAGTCTGCAGAAGAAGAACAAAGAGAAAACCCTGTAATTTTGTACAAAACAAACTTTGGAACATCCCCACTTGATTTGACTGATTCAGCCTTTGCTAATATGAACCGGAGGAATGTTTACAGCAAGTAAAACCTGTTTCAAGGTTTATATGGGTGCCCGATTATCAACTATTGATCTAAGACAGACTTAAAAAATTGTGAACATACTTTAAAAGACTGTAGACACGTCTACTTGTGCACACACAGTAAAAGAAAAAAACACCACAGGTGAAAACCTACAGACAGATTTTCCAGCTCCAGCTGACGGACTGTGTAGTAAGACTTGATGTCTTCTGAGACGAGGGTAAGCTTGAAATTGGTGTCTTCAAAGACAGCGTCCTTCTCCTCCCTCTGTGGCCAATATTGGGCACATTTAACCTAAAACCAAATGAAAGTGCACATTTCACACAGCGTAACAAGCAGGCGGAGAGCAATGCAGTGGGCTTAAAAAGTGACACTGTGAGGAAAAAAAGAAACCAGTGCTTACAGAGCCTTTCTCTATGACTCTGTTCAGCATCACCACGCCGCGGGTCCTCTGCTCCCACACCATCTCCCAGAAGTGGCCACATGTATTTGGAAGGGGTCCCTAAGAATGAATGACAGAGAACACCAGGTTTTATTCTCAGTATCACTACGTAAGAGCAGAAATGTAAAGATTATGGCAAGGCGTTTGATAATGTAATGATCATACTATTCTTAAAAGAGTATATTGAATCATCAGTCTACTGCCTTCATATTCTAGCTCAACATACATCCGTTTCAAAACTTCAGTTATGTACTAATGACTGTGTGTGACTTTTTCCACAAGAGTTGTGTTTTCAAAATCCTATTTTTGTTTGATTTAATCCCTGAGCGCCGTCCTCTAACGGTCCAGCCGATAAATACGTTTGCCTTTAACTGGCACCGTGCTTTCACTACAATGAGCTTTGTGAGCGAGTGATTTATGGACTGGATTTATGGATTCATGGCTTTAAAAAGCACTTTCGGGGCGTCGTGTAGCGTAGTGGTCTAAGCAGGCGCCCCATGTGTAGAGGCTACAGTCCTCGCTGCAGTTGGCCCCACTCATGCACCCAGTTACACTGCTGCTCTTACTGATCACACACACAATTGTTAGTTTAAGTTGCCCTTAGATTTATTTGTTTGTTTTAAAAAAATAAAAATAAAACATCTGTTAATTGGCTTGGTTGTGTGCGTCTCCCTCTTTTGTCATGGCCTTGCGGTCCAGTTTGTGACAGTTTTAAGTTAAATTAATGTAATCTATGATTTAATATTTTAATAAAAGTCAAATTTTTTAGCATTTATAGGCAAGATATAACACATGTAATAAATGGTTCATAACACACTGTAATGAAGCTATATGCAGCTATGAGGGCATTTTAAGTTCTTATTAAAGTACAGTATTTGTCATAACATCTCCTATGAAGACACGTTACATATGATTACACCTGTGTTTTACTATATTGTCATTCATTATCTGTTTACACCTGAGCCTCAGAGTTATAGTTGTTAGCAAACACATTAACACACCTAGCTGGAACTAATCCAGCCTAATACAACAATCCTGCAATATATCCTCCATTCATGAAGGTTGTAATGTTCAGTTTGTTTTGAAACTGTTTCAGAGCGGTGTTGATCCAACTGTGTGGTTAGTTTGGAGGATGCACTTTGTGGTGCTGTGACCTATTTTGCATTATACTGAAGGGTGTTTCCATTTTTTTTTTATCCACCACACATATATCAATGAAGGTAGGCTCAATAACAGAATCATGTAATACAGCACAACAGAACCACATTATAACCATACATATTATATTATATATAAAAGATTCATTGCAGGACTGTTGTATTAGACTGCATTAGTTTTAGCTAAGTGTGTCTAACTGAGTGTATACTGCCTAAAAATGCTAAAGAGGGGCTACGTTATCTAACATAAAGTATCTCTACCAGAGACACTAAATGTTATTTGAATTAAGATCAGTGCATTCATACTGCAGCAGCTTACATTACTATTTCATCATAATAAAGTTATTTTCTAGATTGATATATGAATATATATAAAATGCCCTGGAGACAGTACAGTCATATCCTCACACACTTATGAAGACAAACCTACGTCGTTGCTAATGACACGCACACATGCTTCCATCCATGTGTATTTGTTCATAATATGCTACAAATAACGGGTATGAATTGCGTGTAAAGGAGGATTGTCACTGTCCAGCTGCAGCCACATTTCCAAAGGAGTGCACGGACTCTTCATCTCCACACTTACCTGAGTGAGGATGTAGTTCCTCTGTGCCTCTTCTACTGTTATTAGGCTGGAATTAATGTAGTCATTTGTACCCAGCTGCAGACATATTCTGCTGTGGTCAACTGAGGAGAAGGAAAAAGAAAAAAATAGACTCATGTAAATACTGTGTGCTTGTGTGTTTTTCATATGTCACAACCCCCAGGGGAGTATAAATGCAATTCTCAGATCAACACAGCTGTGGAGAACTAATGGCAACGTCTGTCTGTGAGCAAAACACAGGTGTTAGCTTTTGGCTTCAATACTGAGGTGTCGACTTCTCTGGACACCCAGTCAAACATCTTAGTTAAGAAGTATACAGTGTGAAGAGGTTTCAGTTTACGTATTTTCACATCTCTCATCAAAGTGAATTAAAAAGGAAAAAAATTAAGTAAGTGCAGTAAGTATTTGCAACCCGGTCTGCCAAATTTGCATAGTTAATTCAGTGTGAAAGAGAGGAAACCACAAAGTTCAGCACAGTTCAGCTGCTGGACCGTTTGTGATGTCACAGAAAATGTATTTTATTGAACAATAACTCTTTTCAAAAAGAGAAAGACACATCAGTAGTTGAAGGCAGGATGACTGAACAGTGATCACATATAAAACAACAATTAAATGTATTTAGGTGTTGCCTCTCTGAGACAAAGTAAATATAACACAGGATTGACAGCTCAAAAACACTGGAAATTAGATAAAACAAAACCTACAAAATCTACAACTGTGGGCTGTATTAATACTTTTTATCATTTGTCAGTATCTGGTTGTGTCTGGAAGATGGGTAAAAATTAGCTGTATAGCTCCAGCACATTTACACTGATGCTGCTAAATGTTGATTAATTTGCACCGTCACCTTAATATTCAAGGTAAATATTTAAATAAACAAAATAAAATGTAACTAATCTCTCACCACAACAATCTAAATTCAAAAAAAAAAAATAATAATAATAATAACAACTTTAACAGGATGATATTGCCAGCCTGATCTCCTGCAGGACTTCTGTAGCTTTACCTACATTTACTATCACCATACTGATAGCCTTCATAAATACACAGTGCAGACAAAAAAATGTGAATTGGAAGTCACATCCTTTTTTACATTAGTCTCTCCATGGTGATTCAATGTTCTGCCTGTTGTGTAATAATAAAACAGTGTAATTTGAGACGATTATTACAATACTTGTGCCTGATATCATGTAGTTCTGTGGAAGGACTCACTTTAAAGAGTCACCACTGGCTGATGTTAGAACCGACCCAACACTGTGGGTGGAGTACTATGCAAAGAGTCCCAAGTGGTCATTCATTTAAATAAATATTCTAAGTGTTTAAGACTGTTGAGTAAAGTGTATAGAAGCAGGAAAGGAGCAACTTACATGGGCTAACATCTCTGTAACGATTCCGACTCTTGTTTTCAGGTAATTTGGCAAACTTGCAGGGGAGGTCACATGACTGCTGACGAATCTCCTGTGACAGAATAGAAGATATATACATATATAATACAGCATTGCATTAACATTACACTTATGTCACATTAAAAGTCTGATGCAATATGAATAATGAAGGTTGTTTCTCCATGCTCTAAAACAGAATCCAAGCATGTATAAAAAACAATGGGGGGGGGGGGGGTTGGTGTTTTTCCTTCCTATATTTAATTCTGCAGAAAAACTGACCACCGGTCAACTTCTCATACTGAAGATAACAACTCTCAAAAAGTGACCTACTGTGTGTGTGTGTGTGTGTGTGTGTGTAACATGTTTGCACACACAGGTCTGTTTAAAACATATAATAATATCAGATGATTCACACTGAGCTGTAGTTAATGGGTATTTTGTGCAAGAAACTGTGGATAGGTCTGTAGTAGTAGATCTGAAACAGTCTATTAATTGACTGACAGAAAATCAATTTGCAACTATAACACTGATTATTTCAGTTATTTTTCATGCAAAATGTCAACATTTCATGGCTCCAGCTTTTGAACTGGATACGAGGATTTGCAGCTCCTCCTTTGTCTGCGATGATGATATTAATATTTTGGGGTTTTGGGCTGTTGGCTGAACACAACAGTTGATGACATCACCTTGGTTGTTGGACATTGTGATGGGCAGTTTTTACTGTTATCTGATGTTTTATAGACTAAACAATTAATAAAAAAAAAGGTGCAAAGCAGAATAATCGACATTGAAAATAATTATTAGTTGCAGCCGAATGTAAAACGTTAAAAAGTAGCTCCACCTCAACAAACAGAAGTAACATTACTGGACGAGTAATAATAATAATCTAATAAATAAATGACAGTAAATCATCACAGGGGACATTTCTCTGCACTGAGCACTTAAAGTACATTCTCCTGATTAATGGAGGTGCAATGATTACTCGATTGATTGGTTAGCTGATCAGCAGCTATTATGACAGTTGGCTAATCACTCTGAGTTATTTTAGTTAAGTAAGAAAGCCGAAATTGTCTGGTTCCAGCTTCTAAAATGTGAATATTTTCTGGTTTTCTTGTGAAAGTAGGGCTGGATCTAAGGATTATTTTCATTATTGATTGATTATTTTCTCATTTAGTCTATAAAATGTCAGAAAAGGTATAAAAATATATCTTCTGCATCACTGAAAAAGTCAATGACTATGAGGCTGAAAACAACATTTTCATCTACTTTATGCTTCAAAAATGACTTAAATGATTTTTCATTTTTCCAAAAAGTTGCCAATTATGACGATCGACTGATCAATTAATCGACTAACCTTTGAAGCTAAACATGATAGTAACCTGAATATCTTTGGGGTTTGGACTGTTGCTCAAAAAAAACATTTGAAAACGTCACATTGGCCTTGTGATGGGCATATTCTGATAGACAAACAGCTTATCGATTAATGGAGAAAACAATCAATAATGAAAATAATCATTAGTAGCATCCCCCACCAATCACACTTACATGCTTGTATCACTAAATTTGCCATTTTAAAGCAGGACCTTTACTCGTAGTGGAGTATTCAGCCTGAGTAAGTAAAAGATGTGAGTACTTCCTCCATCACTGCTGAAAGCTGAGATATTTGTGTGAAAACATGTGCAACAAACACGGACACTAAACCTACAGTTAGTATGAGACAAACGAAGCAGATCAGTGATGGGATGTGGTGTTTGGTTGAGACCCAGGCAGGCTCATCAATCATCGGACTGGTCCGAGCAGGCGGAACCCGGACTAAACTAAAGCAGGCTGATTAAGAGAGAAATGCTGCAGACTCATTGTGCGGTAGAAACCATTTGGCCTAAAAGTGACAGCTCCGCCGACGGTCCGTTCCCACCTTGATCTACCGATAGGTCCTACCTGGTAAACGCCGTTCCAGCTCCCGTTTTCATCGATTTCCCGAAACTCGGCTTCCATTGCTGACAGTCCAGCTGCCACTCCTTCTTCTTCCTCCTCCTCTTGTTCTTCTTCTTCCCCCGATGTGGACAACAAATGCTCCAACAAATTTTTTGTCAGACAGTGTTCCTCGGTAACAAACAACTGTTCCGCCACTTCTTCGGTGATTTCTCCGCACGGCTGCGTAGATCACCGTGTAACCTCTGTCGGCCTGCTCTGAGCGGAAACACGCCGCTGGCTCCTCCCACCGCGAGGAGCTCTCTGTCCTTGGGTGGTAGAAAACAGCAAAATGTGCTTTTTTTTTCCCTTTCACAGACAATGCTCCTCTGTGGGCTCTCTGAAAGTGAAATAGGGGTTAAAGGTGTTTTTCAGGCAGTGATATGTGACTTTGTTTGAGAGAGTCACTTCACACTTCACCATTTTTGTGGCGGCTGTAGACACCGGAGAGGAGGTGCGGAAGGCATCTTTTTTTCACTTTTTTTTTTTTTTTCAATACTTTATTTAATAACGTATGATGCACAACTTTTGACCAGGGGACAGAGAATGATGCAAGTAAAGCAAAAATAAACTAAATAAACTGCCAAGTAAATAATAATAACATAACAAAATAAATAAATATATGATACCACTGATCTCTGAAATGTGGAAGCCCCCATTATTTTTTATTTTGCTTGACATTTCAAAGTTTAGTAGGCCAAATCCAAATTAACTTTAAATCTTATAATTTTCATTTTATAATTTAGGAATTAGACTTTTTTTGCACACAATTTTGCCTTTCAAGCTCACAATTTTGACTTAGAAAGTCAAATTTTTGACCAGTTAATTCATAATTTTGACCTTTAACTCATAATTCTTAACTTATATGTAATGATTTTGACATATCACACACACTTATAATTTTGAATAATGCATAATTCTGACTTTGTATATCATAATTTTCATTTAGTAAGTGAGAATTTTGACTTTTCATCTCATAATTTTGACTTTTTATCAGAATCCCCTTATTTCAGAAAATCAAAATGCTAACTTTAATTCCTAATTTGTTTTTGTTTTTTTAAGTCCAAGTCATATCTTGACTTTTTAAGTAAAAATTTACTTTAATCTCACAATTTTGACATTTTAATTCTTCATTCCGATTTAGAGAGTCAATGTACAGTCTAAAAGGGACTTATCTTACTTTATTGGTTAGGAGATACTTGAAGGGCAAAGTCCAGACTTTCTTACAAAGAAGAATCCCCTTAGGAGGTAGTTAGATACTGCAGTACCTAAGTTAGCTTGTTAGTACTGCAGGTACTGTAACAATATCGTGTTAAAAAAGAGGTCTAATCTTGTTGTGACAGTAAGAATTTCTGGCAGAATATTCATTATGAAGCATTATCATCTTTGCAGAGCTGATAGGTTAGGAGCTGATGTACAGTGTTTTATGATTATCAGATCATGTGCATTCAAGGGAATGAAACAGTAGATCATCTTGCAAAAATGGATGAAAAGCAAATCAAGTGGAGTTGGTAATACCAATAAGAAGAGCAGAAAACCAGATTTTTAATTTGAAACTAAATCAGTGGCAAAGGTTAATGTATCAGATCCAGCCAGAAGTAGGAGTGGCAAAATAGGAAAGAAGAGTGTCTGATTGGTAGAAATAGACTGGGACTTTGATGCCTGCTCTCAAATCGAGACTGTGGATCATAAAATCTTTGTTTGACAGTTATTAAAGAACAAACTGAAACAAAAAGGGATTAAACACATGGACATATAGAAGCAATAAGAAACCTGAGTGTGCCAAACAAGTTGAGACAGGAGAAATGCTGCTGTGTTTATGCAGAAAACAGCTTCAAATAAACTGAATAAACTCAATTTATGAGGTAATGGAGGTAGTTACCCCTCCAAAAAGTGCTACTGCTGGGAAAGGAAGATGACCAAAGTCAAGTTTCTGTCGAGTTTTGTGTTACTATCATATGGCATATAAACCTGGTGATTACAAGAAACACTGTTGGTAGATCCTGAATGAATTAAAATTAAGGCAAGAAATAAAAGTGCATTATAGGGAATGTAAATGGAAGGATCCAGTAACAGATAAAACAGATTTTGCAGCTGCAGTTCCTCGCCACAAAGTTGTACTATTCAAATTTCTTGAGTTGTACGCCATTTTGATGGCTTTAAACAATGTCCTGCTCTGTAGTGACTCAGCCTCTGCTCTCTCTAGCCTTAAGTCAGGTGGATCCTGTGATCACCAGCACTTACTATTTGAGTGGTAACATCACTGGGATCAGGAAGCAGCAGGGGAGGAAATAGAAAAGAGGAGGGAATAATGACTAGATTAAGAACAGGTCACAGTCTAAACAGCATTCTTCATATTATAGGGAAGCAAGTTATTTGTGAAAATTTCCATGTACCAGAAACTGTGGAACATGTGATTGTTAACTGCAAGAAATCTAAATCAGAGAGACTGGACTTGATGGAATAAATGAAGATTAGGACTAACAGGAGCAGGATTACACAGCAACTGGACAGGGGCCTAAGGCGTCAAGGAGCCCCAAAAGCCCCAGGTTTAGTCCATGCCATTTGGGTCTACATAATTAGATTAATCGGAAATTTGTTGGAAATTTGTACCACTTAAGTACAACATAAACTATAATGGGTCTTTCATCCTCAATTTTACTCTTTTTTTTGGGCATTTTTAATAAAATAAAGAAGAGGACTAACCAATTATCATAATTGTTGCCAATTAACTGCTTATAACTCATAAACTCAACACAAGGTGTAACTAAAATGACAAGGTGTAATGAAATAACTCTGATAACCTCTGATTTCCAAGGAATTGTTCTTTCCAGGAAATTTCCCAGGAATATCAGGTAATAATGTAATAATGAAATAAAGACCTGTGAAACAAAGTGACACTGGCTCAGAATATCACCTGGTCAAACCAACTTTTTGAGAAAAGAAGTGTGTTTTAGAGTTACATGTTCCTAGTCTACTGATATGTTTTTTAACGCGTCCGGCATCGGGAGCGCGCACGTACAGACACGTAATGTGGTGTGTTTATGTCCAATCCGTGGAGTCAATGCTGCTGCTGTGACCTGCTGCTGTTTAGTTAACGAAATATTCTAGCTGGTTAAAACTCGTATCGGCGATAATATGAAACTATTTTGAAACTACAGACATATGTGTCCTCGAGGTGAGCGCGCACAGAGTGACCTAGCAGAGGTCATCATGGATTAGCTGTAGCCGAGTGGGTTTCTGAGTGACAGCAAGAACTGGGACAAGGGACTGTGGTGCTACTAACGTTAGCTAGCAGCTAAAGCAACTTAGCCTATACGTTTTGAATCAGCTTTACTGCAGCGACAGGTATTATGCAAATTTCTGACAAGTCCTTCTGTGTGTGTCGCTTCATGTCTTGTCTTCCTCTGGCCATCAGCTCACTTTATATGGCTGTGTTTTCTTAGTTGTTGTTGTGTAGCGTTGGCGTTAGCCCTCAGCTGTCGTTGGCTGCGGCTAGCTAATGTGTAGCTATAGTTATTGCCTCCCAGTGGTGGAAAAAGTATTCAAATCTTTTAACGGTAAGTCGCTTGAGCAATACTAACGTTACAATGCAAAAATGCTGCCTTAAAAGTAATAGTCCTACACTCAAAATGTTACCGAGGAAATACTGAAGTATCAGCACTGGAGGAGAGACCATTTCAGTCTGTTACATTATGGATTTACTTGCAAAAAGGTATTTTGATATTGTGAAAGATGTAACTGCTGCTATAATGTGTAATATTTTCAAATTAAAGCAAAACATTTTTATCTGTTTATCAAATGTTTGGCATGGGAAATCTTAATCTGCTATTTATAGTATAGTCTAGTATAGAATATAATATTGTCCTCTGAAATGCAGTGGAAATCTCTTAAATTTAACATACTGAAGTTCCAATAACTCAGGAATGAAATATATATATGCAAAAACACCAAACATTTAATGGGTCTGTCTTCTCCAGTCTGAGGATTTGCCTTTTAAACAGAATATATTTGAGTTTTGGACTATTGGTCAAACACAAAGTTATTTTAAGTTTTATTCACATCAGACTCATTTTTCACTATTTTATTATGTTTTACAGGCCAAACTATTTGATTAATGATTGGCAGATTCATTTATAATGAAAATAGTTATTGGTTGCAGCCCTAATATTCTGCTACTTTCCATCTTTGTTTTTCATGTTTTATACATTAAGTAACATACAGTAAATGTGCTGTTTGTGTCACTGTGCAACACAAGTCATCTGTTGAATTCTTTCACACATACACACCCATGTTGTGCTCACATACTAAACATACACAGTCACTCTCTCACCAGATGACAATACCTACAGTAAGTGTGTAACCATGCTGATAAGTGGAGGTTTTTTTATACTCACTGTGTCCCTGAAGATGATTCTCAACAGTGGTTGTCTGTTTATTTTAGATTCCTTGAGCAGTTTGAGATCCTTGAGAGATTCTCAAGGCAGCATGGCTCCCAAAGACATCATGACCAATTCCCATGCCAAATCCATCCTCAATGCAATGAACTCACTTCGCAAGAGCAACACACTCTGTGATATCACTCTGAGGGTGGAGAACACAGATTTTCCAGCTCACCGGATTGTTCTGGCAGCCTGCAGTGATTACTTTTGTGCCATGTTTACCAGCGAGGTAACACTAAAAATCTTTATTGTTGAGTTCTCAATATTAACAGTCAAATATATCAAATTCTTTGCCTCTGCTGTACAAAGCATGTCACACATGGCAAAGAGAATAATTTTTCCATTCTCTGTCAATGTCTGAGTATGAAATCTGTTTTTTCTCAATCTGTTTTCTTTTTTTCATCTCCCTTTTTGGCTTTCCTCTGAGTCTCTAAGCCAGCATTAGACTTAACTAAATACTTGATGCTCTTAAGTAAACCCTTAATGGTATGTTTCTTGTCATTACACCTGATGGTCTTTGTTGTTGTGGCTCTGCAGCTTGCAGAAAAGGGGAAATCTTTCGTCGACATTCAGGGGCTCAATGCGTCGACTATGGAGATCCTGTTGGACTTTGTCTACACGGAGACAGTGCTAGTGACAGTGGAAAATGTACAAGAACTGCTCCCAGCAGCATGCCTGCTGCAGCTTAAAGGTAGGTGTAGGACTGCCTGCTGCTGATATCGCAGTGACAACAGCGACAGGGTATTTGCAGGTCTTGAAAAGTCTTTCTCAAAGCATTTACAAAAGTCCAAAATTTTTCCTCTTTTCTGTCGTTGGCAGTATTTTATAGTTGTTAGTTATAATATGTTATCTGATCACAGGTTGTTGGGAAACCTCACACACCTGTTGTAAACTAAAAGTGTGATTGTTGGACATGTGGCTGTGGATTGTGCCGCAGGAAGCTGTTCAATTCTTTTTTTTGTAGTGTTTCAGTCAGCGTCAGACCTGTAGCAAGCACTGTCACCAATGATAGCTAAAGTAGCTACTGAAGGAAACTCACAAATCATGTTTTTGATTTTAGCAGAAACTTAAATTAATTAATTTTTTTTTCAAAATTGTGTACGTCATCCATCCATTTTCTGCTTTTTATATGAGTCCATAATTTTTTATAATTTAATTATATCATTATGAGTTATTGTTAGGGGCTGCTTGGAAGTACTAACAGAAATGTGATACTATAATAAATAATTCTCTCACCATCACTGGTTTTCCATCATACAGTCATACTTTGGCCAGTATGATCATGAAACAGGTATTAAATGTCATTCTATGTGGTAATAAAAAGGTCTTAGCTTTAAAGTAGCGATTTGCTACATAGCCAGTGTTAGTATTAACAGCTGTTTAATTACAAGTCTCGAAGAACCATTGTGAGTTCAGCATCAAACTTCATTCCTTTACTCACCAAGAGCAATTTCCAGTGGTAGAAAGTAACACAGATGTTAACTTTCGTCACTATCATGCCTTTTCTTCTACTGAAGTTAGCGCTCTAACCAGCTAATCCTGGTCCATCTCATCCCTTTCCGATAGCAACTCACTGCTGCCATGTTTGGCTGCAGAAAAAACTCACAAATAGCCCCTTTAATTTTAATGTGGTGAACCCACCCTGCAGAGACCCTGAGGCATGGTGTGGCCCTATATTTTTAAATGAAGTAGCCTAGGCATTTCCAAATTAAGAGACGATGAGTGATCTAAAATAATTTTTTTTTGTTTTAGAGTTTGGCTGGATTTCAATGATACGTGTGTATATACAAATATATACAAATGTATATTTGTTTTCCTCAGGGGTGAAAAGAGCATGTTGTGATTTTTTGGAGAGTCAGCTTGATCCCTCCAACTGTCTGGGTATTCGTGACTTTGCCGAAACTCACAATTGCCTTGACCTGATGCAGGCCGCCGAGCTTTTTTCCCAAAAGCATTTCTCCGAGGTGGTACAGCATGAGGAGTTCATGCTGCTCAGCCAGACTGAAGTGGAAAAGCTTATAAAATGTGATGAAATCCAGGTAGGAATAATGAGCTTTTCTACTTTTTGGTGTCTTAAAATACTGTGGACTAAATTTGTTATTTGAAAAACCTGAAATTGATCTGTAACAACATATCTGCTCTCCAATACATCTGTGTATACAGTATTCCTGCCATGACTGTAATGGTTAGATTTGGTGTGAAGATGCCTGAAAAATGTCGTGATTTAAATAGTGTGAATTGAGCTCGACCTTCACAGCTTTCATATTGTCTTTCAAACACTGAGAGTGCGAAAAGAAGAGAAAATCAAGTACCAACCTGCTGTAATCTCAGTCAGTGTGCCCCCCCTCCAATTCCACTCAGGTTTGCAGATTGGGCTGGCAATGAAATTGCAGAGAAGAAAACCTGATTTAAGTTTACCTTTGTGCTCAGGAAATTCCTGACCCAAACCACATGTTGTGCTTTGTGAAAACACAGTTATTATCACACGATGATTTATAGATCATCAATTCTCTCAAATGCTTCTTCCTGTCATTTTTGTTGTTTTTAAAATAAAACTAGACCATACATGTAAATCACAGTCACGCATCATTTGCCCTCAGTAGAAACCGTTCTCTCTGTGTTGTATCGCATGTAAAGATTTTAGGGTGAGAATTTATGGCTTGTTTTAGCTTTAGCAGACCGCACTGCCTTACTGTTACACATTGTGTCTCTGAACTACTAATAATAGATTAATATACAGCTTAATAGCTTAGATACAGTGGTTGCATCATAATGAATAATTTTCAACATCGTTCACTTGAGCCGTCAGTTAATTGTTTAATTATCATGTTGATTTATGTCTTTAATGCAGCTGTAATTCTTCCTACTGTATTGGCTGTCTATATGCAGGTGGACTCAGAGGAGCCGGTATTTGAAGCCGTGTTAAACTGGGTCAAACACAACCGAAAAGAGCGAGAGCCATACCTGCCTGACATGCTTGAGTTTGTTCGAATGCCGCTGCTGACCCCACGCTACATTACAGATGTCATTGATGCCGAGGTGAGCCAGGTGACACACAGCAGGTTGTAGTGTAATTATACACCAAGCTTGCAATGAATGAATACGCGTTGATGTATTTATTCGATAATTACGCACGTTTTGACACGTTTTAGCCACTCATTCGGTGTAGCCTGCCATGTCGAGACCTTGTTGATGAGGCCAAGAAATTCCACTTAAGACCGGAGCTGAGGAGTGAAATGCAGGGCCCACGCACACAAGCCAGATTAGGTAGGAATCCTGTTTTCAGTTGCAAGCTAGCTATATGCATGTTCTTTTGTATATTATCTTTGTAATCCACACTGACAGCAAAATGATTTATGGGTCTTTTCAGGTGCCAAAGAAGTCCTGTTGGTTATAGGTGGATTCGGCAGCCAACAATCACCAATAGACATAGTTGAGAAATATGATCCAAAAACGCAAGAATGGAGCTTCCTTCCTGTAAGTACTGAATACACGAGAGAGAGCCTTGTGATTTTTATTATCTCAGTGGATTTGGCTAACACAGACAGGTGTGTCTTGAACAGAACATTGCACGGAAAAGGCGTTACGTCGCCACGGTCTCTCTCCACGATCGAGTTTATGTGATCGGAGGCTACGACGGTCGATCGAGGCTCAGCTCCGTGGAGTGCCTGGACTACACAGCGGACGAGGACGGCGTTTGGTACACCGTCGCCACCATGAATGTGCGTCGTGGCCTTGCAGGGGCCACAACACTCGGAGGTGAGGGAGTTACCTACACCTTCACAGGTTTTGCCTCTGTGAAATCCAGTGTGAAGGTTTTCTTTCTCTCTCAGCAAAGTATGCAATAACAATACAGCCGTGCTTCTCCATTTTTGTTCCGTCTCATTTGGCTCTTTGCAGACATGATCTATGTTGCTGGAGGTTTCGATGGCAGCCGGCGTCACACCAGCATGGAGCGATATGACCCAAACATTGACCAGTGGAGCATGCTGGGAGATATGCAGACAGCTAGAGAAGGAGCTGGTCTGGTAGTGGCCAGTGGACTTATATACTGTCTAGGTATGGAGAAAATATCTTGCCATATCAGGACTGCAACAAACTATTATTATTTTATCAGTTAATCTGCTGATTATTTCCCAACTAATCGAAGAATCATTTTGTGTATAAAATGTTAGAAAACAGTGTAAAAATTGACATTTTAATTTCCCTGGGCCTGAGGCGGTGTAGTGAGGTGGACCATCAACCCAAAGACATTCAGTTCACCATCATACACATAAATAAATTAAAAAAACAGTAGATCCAAATACATTTGAAAACCTGGAGCCAACAAATGTTTGATATTTTGCATGAAAATGATCCTTTATCAACATGCAGCTCAAATATAAGACCGCTCTGATTATAAGACCTCATGCCATTTTTTTTTTTTTTTTTGACTTTTTGACTTTTTGAAGATATGACACACTTTCACTTCAATCTCTGTTTCCCTGAGATACTGTGGCACCTAAAGCCACAAACAAAATGTGCAGACACTGCTGTCTTTCTTTATTACACAAAAATATAGTTTAGTTGGAATAAAACAATTTTAAGCACAAAGAAATAAGTTGGTTAGCAGCGATTCACACAAACACCATCTAGCAATATATGAATTGGATTAAAGGAGCATGAGAACACAACAACCATATGCAGAGGCTCACAACCTATATACAGTGCACTCAGTATTGCTGACAAGGTGCTGGCTCAGAGCAACATGAGGTGAGCGCTAAGAGAAACAAGTAATTAAAAAAAGGAAAATGAAAAGAACACAGAGGCAGTTACAAACAAAACAAAACAACATAATTAACCTGATTTAATTATTTGTCACAGCAGCAACAAACCCAAAAATAAAACATACTCCACAGCGATACCGCAGCTGTACAACAAGAACAGGTAACATTTGATTCACATAAATTAGATTCAGAGTGAAACTACACTCAATGAAAGCATGCACCTCGTAAAAGAGGTCTATTAGCACCGACCACAAGACATCAAGGCAAGCCGCCTCTGAGACACTGGAGTCTCCTACAAACAGATTTATTCATTTAATTTCCCTCCCAGTTCGAAAGGGGTAAAGTGAAAATAGTTTACCAAAATAGTTTCCTCACAGCACAGCAGGAACATCAGCGTACACTCACACTCACTACACGCTGCGCACCAACTTTGCATGGAGTAGAGTAATCCCCTTATGACAGGCGCCCCTTGTTGTCCAATGTCAATGCATTGAATTACAGGTCCTGACCATTTAACCCCAAACATCTGATCCACCTGGCTACATTACTATTAAACCATGAAGAAGAGAGTCGTCATCCTCGAGGAAGCTGGACCTAGAGAATGTTTGGCATGTATGCTTGAGAAACAACTTAAACTAATAATCGATAATTAAAATTGGTCAATCGTATCCCTAATATCTCCTCATAGGTGGATACGATGGACTAAATATCCTGAATTCAGTGGAGCGGTATGACCCACACACAGGCCACTGGACAAGTGTTACACCCATGGCCACCAAGCGGTCAGGTGGGTGAGATAACTGACACAGAAGAAGTCGAATATTACAGCGAACTGTGTGTGCGACTGTTCATCTGAGACTTTTATTCTGTTTTCAGGGGCTGGTGTGGCTTTACTCAATGACCACATCTACGTAGTGGGAGGCTTTGATGGTGTTTCACACCTCGACTCTGTTGAGGTCTACAACATAAGAACAGACTATTGGACCACTGTAGCCAGTATGACAACTCCTCGATGTTACGTAGGAGCAACGGTTCTCCGAGGACGTCTCTACGCCATCGCCGGGTAAGAAAGAGTGTCCTGGATTCTGTGGCCGCGGCTTGAAAGGATAAGTTTGATTTTTCTCAAATTGGTCTTATTACAATACTCACATAGCACATTTATGTTGAGAGATTTTTATGCCCCTGTCATTATTGCTTTTATTTTAGAATGACTACCTGATAAGAACAAAATCCACAGTCCTGGTTCAGTGCAAACTTGCATCTGGAAGTTTAGCCAAAGTAAACATGAAGCTTCAGCAGTCTTTCTTAGCCAAATCAGATCGAGTTTGGTCCTGGTAATGCAACTATGCAGTGCAGCTCAGCTAGGAAACCATGTCCAAGGGAACACAAACAAGGAATTTTGTACTAATAAACTCTGTAACTTTGGAGGCATTCCTTGATATGGCTGAGTCAGACTGCTAAATCTTCACATTAGCCTTCACTTTACTTCAGAGTGCATTCTCACACAAGGACTGTGGATTTTGTTCCTTACAGTGTAGTCCTTGCACAAGAGGGTCTCCTCATAGCAAGTATGTATAAGAGGAATAATAAATGATCATTAATGTATATATGACATATACATTGTAATGTGATACACATTTAAAAGCGTGTCCTTTTAAATGTAGGCAGGATTGAACATAGATTTTCAGTAAGTTGATGCACAATTGTCAGTTTTTTAGTGGTTTCACCAAGTGAAATAGTCAGTGTAGACATATATACTGTAAGTTACCATATAATGTGTGCATATCAGACCAACTTGCACTCATTTGAATGAGGCCAGTCCATAAAGCAGTCATCTGTAGACGTTGTCTGGGAAGATTTAGCGTTGGCCAGTCAGATACATGCATGCACAAATTTGTGGTAGATTACTGTGTAACATGGACGACATATTGCTACTGTTTACCTCATTACCTCACAATTTTTGTTAAAAAGATTGCTGATAACTTGCCAGAGTCTTCTTCAAATCCTGTTTCATAGTGTTATAAATTGTTTTGTGAAGTGTTAGGATAATGATAATCCTTCAAACTCATGGATCTGTTGCTTAAACTGGAATTCTTGGATCATGTTTCGATGCTTCACCAGTACCTGAATCAACACGCCCTCACCGACGCAGCTGTTTATCCTTTTTCTTTTCTTTTCTTTTTTAAGGCAGGTGTGTTTTTGTTCTGTACCAATAATCATTAGCATGCAGCATCAAGTTAATCAACAAGTAAATTTGCTAGAGGCCCTAGAGGATCAGGGAAGTACAGGGAAACAAAAATATAATTTTAGTTAGCTAAAAGTAAAGTATGCAGATTATATAAATAATTTCCACCTTGTAAGCGAGGGTAAGAATTGTTTGAGCTTTTGCATGCACATATATTACAAGTTACTTAACTGTAGACTGTATGTTTCCTCTAAACTTTTTCCAAAGCAGGTTTTTGATCTTTGAAAACATCTTTCCCGCCCCCTCTGTCAGCAGTTGGTTTGTGTTCACTTCTGTATGAAATACGTGAAACTTGAAGTAGGTTTAGGGATGTTAATTGTCGGGCATCAAATATAGATTCTGTGTATTTAAGTTGTTCAAGAGTTAAAAGAGCTACATAGATGATTTACACTCGGTTCTAATGATCAGTTGTAGGATGATGATGGTAAATCAGCAAAGTTTGTCCTTTTTCTCTCCTTATCAGGCAAGTTATCAAGTGTATCTGGGTAATTGGGTAATTTGTTTTAGGAATGGTGCTGGAAACTGCAGAGGAGCCACTGCAGTGTTTCTGTTAAATGTTTTCAGTCTGCTAGTTAAGTCAGGTACAAACGCACACACAGTTGTAGTGTGCCACTTAAATAGTTTCAACAGAACATTTAAATGAACTTTTGATTGAGCTTGTGTTGATCTGGTCCAACAGGCCGCTGCAGGCAAATCACAGTTTAGTAATGTGACCTTGGCCAACATTAC
This sequence comes from Seriola aureovittata, assembly GCF_021018895.1. Classification (NCBI taxonomy): domain Eukaryota; kingdom Metazoa; phylum Chordata; class Actinopteri; order Carangiformes; family Carangidae; genus Seriola; species Seriola aureovittata. The sequence continues at coordinate 14,440,392 of NC_079372.1, read as the reverse complement.
AATGTTGAACATTGTTAATTGTTGTGATTCAAACTCTCAGTTCCTCTCTGCTTGTCTCATATCTCTCTCTAGATATGATGGGAACTCACTTCTCAGCAGTATTGAATGTTACGACCCGGTTATCGACTCCTGGGAAGTCGTTACTTCAATGGCGACGCAGCGCTGCGATGCAGGCGTCTGCGTTCTACGAGAAAAGTGATCTTTGTGAAGAGCAAGAGCCAGAAGAGGAAAAGCAGGCAGAAGGACAGGCAGCTAGACTTTACGAAGATGTCAGTACATCAGAGCCACAAAGGGAGATGTTTGTTTGCCAGTATACAAATCGGTTCTCTCTCGAAAAAAGAAGTGCAGCAGTTTGGGCTGCCACCTCCACTGGATGGTTAACCCTTCGCCACTTGGACCGTGCAACAGAGATTCAGCTTCGCCGTGGTCGACTTCACCTCAAAAGAGGCCTCCGAGGAGCCCATCACCACTTGCATGACTCTCGTCGGTGGTACATGTTGCTGTCGTTACCTGTGAGATTATTTTTTCAGTTTGTCTTCAAAGTGCAATATATTTCTACTCATCATAAGAAAACATAAAAGGTTGGAGCACAGTTAGACTCCAAGTTGCTGCTATATGCCTTATGACTTTGGCCTATATTGAACAGTGAACATTCATGTTGCCTCCCATTTTACTGTGATGATGGTTACAGTACATTGGCTTATTATTGAGTTTACTCATTTGGCATTTGCAAGGTCATTAATGGGTCAATAATTCAACTGTTTTTGTAATTCTTCCTGTAAACAGTGCTTTTAGATTCTAATCACTTTATTACGAAAGGTTTAATACTTATTGTTGCTCTCAGAATATATATTTAGAGATGAATATTGTTTTAGAAAATGACTGAATTGTACCTGTCGACTTGATTATTTTGTCCCTCTATTTGGCAAAATTGAAAAATCACAACAAGTATGAGGTGCATGTGATTTGTTTTTGTTTGTTTTTTTCCCTCAGCTTATAAATTTGGACATGTCCATGTAGGACACAAAGTCTTAACATCACTGTTGCCTGGGAAGTGAATAAACACACTGAGAACTGGCACATTTTATCTGTGGTACATCTAAACACCTGTTGAGTGATGCAGCAAGACAAAATGCTGTATACACGCTTCACACGTCGTCAGCTGAGTCAGTGGCATCTGACGAACCAACCCTCCATGCGAAGCAGTTTGATGTCTCACGTTCACCAAACTGTACAGGTTAGATGCTTCCATTTTATCACTGCACAACTTAATGTTTCCATTTTAACATAAGGAAATGGTAAAAACTGAATGTCCGCATGCCACAAAATGACTGGTTTCACTATCCAACCTCCCAATATGTCTATTTTAATAAAGCTAAGCATTTTGTGATAGCTGCACTGGGTCTTTGATTGCTATTTCCCGTTCAAATACTTTTTTATAGCCATACTAGCCACTGAAAATATATGCTAACTGTGTTGGTGTGAAAATGATTGTTCTTTTTACTGCACTACATTTGTCTGACAGCTATAGTTACTGTATGTTTATTTTACACAAATAAACATATGATAGTTTATCAGACACTACAAAGTGTTTAAAGGGTATGGTGGTGATGTGATTTCCAAACTTTTTGTCTTGTGACCTCTCACAAAAAAACAGTGTCTAGCTTAGACCCACCGTCACATTTCAAATGCCTATTAGTTGTTAGCAGCTCATCGAAGAAACATTTCCCATCAGAAGGTTTCAGTTACTGAAGCCCAAAAAGGTAAAATGATCAGATACTTTACAAAAAAGACAAAGATGAGAAAAGAGTTTGAAATAAGAATAGAAAATTGTGTAGCAGAACTTTCCTCAGAACTTTTTCCTTCCCCATTAACCATCTCGTGACCCCTCAGATTTATCTTGTGACCCTTTTGAGAGGTTTGGCCACTAGGTTGGGAACCACTGTATTAAACTACATGAGCCTACATGAAGTAGTTAAAATCATCTCAACCAGCTACAACAGTAAAATGCTACTTATGAATTTATGCATTAGTATTAATAATCTGATAATGTGGTTAATAATAAGACACAGGTA